>NW_007577774.1:253808-409763 GCF_000690725.1 Stegastes partitus
GGGCTGTGCCCGGCCGGGCCCCGTGGGCAGAGGCCCGACCACCAGGCGCTTGCGTTCGAGCCCCAACCCCAGGCCTGGCTCCAGGGTGGGGCCCCGGCTGCGCCATACCGGGCGACGTCTCTTTCCTTGGTGTTTTTCTTTTCATAGAGGTTTTTGAACTGCCCTTTGTCTGTAGCAGCCACAACCTTAATTATGCAAAGCTTTATGCTGTAATATAATTTCAACAGGTGAGTTCAATACAAATTCACTACATGAACAGTTATCATGAGTAAGAAGTTTGGCTATACAGACCATAAGTATTTTTTTTGTACCAGGCTGTAATTGTGTTTATTTCTAGTGTAAAGTTGGACATTTTAACATTGAGGTCTATGGGGATTTACTCACTTTTGGAGTCAGCCTCTAGTGGTCATTCAAGGAACTGCAGTTTTCGATGCTTTCTACTGGCTTCATTTTTCAGCTGGACCCATGAAATTCCAATCATGCTCAGAAGTTAATACATTTTTATTAAACTTTGGTAAAGAAAAAGGTTAAAATGAGCATTGGTATATGTATACAGAGACACTGTAACTTAGAATGCACCGAATAAACCATGTCTAACATGATACTGGACAAAATCATTTCAGTTAAGGGCCGTCTTTGGGGCTGATGATTAATTTCCTCATAAGTGTGTTATAATTAATTAATTGTTTGTTTATAATTTGTAAGAAAATATTAAAAACGTGTCATCATAGTGCCTCAGAGCCCAGATATTGTCTGAAAAACTGTCAAAAACCAAAAGATGTTTCTTTTTTACAATATAAAACAAATAAAAGAAGCAAACCTTTAATAAATTGTTGATTAATATTCAGCTTAACTTGTGATTTATTCATCGACTACTTTTTTCTAGTCCAGTAAATAGCTTTTCCACAGTTTTCAACCTCATGTTATTGTCCAACTATTTTTTCCTTGCCACAACTATTTACAAGACCGTAAATAATCTGTCATGCACACAATTGTTTTATTGTGTCTATAGCAGGCTTTTAGTCTTTTAGTGATGCTGAATGCTTGTTAGTTCGCAGAGCTCTTATCTATGAGTCATGTGAGGATAGACAATCTTACCTATGTGACGCAAAAAACACAAGCGAACAAGTGCAGAAATAGTGTTCCGGTTGTCATGCACAAAAATACACCAGAACAGCTCGCAGGTGTAGAATTAAATCCATTTGGATAACATAAAAAAATCGAGTTTGCACTTTCAAAGTGTCAGCTCACATGACTGCAGCTTCACACGCAGGAGTCACAGGAAAGGAAAGATGAGTGTTGGGTTTTAATGAGGTGTGATGTTCTTCTTTAGGAATGTGACTCCGAGGAGTAGAGCAGCATCTAGATTAGGTCTTCTGCAACGGCACCAAGAACTGTGATTTATACGATGCTAAGAAATCAGATCTCTGGAGATATGGATCTGGGTTTTCATGAAATAAAGTTGAAAAGACTCGTAAACTCTTAAAAGCTTTCTTTGTGATAGTCTGTATATTTAAAGGCTTGCATCTATTCAGGTTAAGGGTTGCCTGAGGCCAGTTGTAACATAAAAGAAGAAAGCATGAAGCAGTGCGTCTTTTAATAAGACGGTCATTCAGAATTGTAAAATGTTTTGGGATCTGTTTGCTGTGAAACTACACACAGCGTCACTCTGAGCTCCACAGCAGGAGGTTTGGGTTCATGTTTTTGGTGACCAGATATCTTCATGCCATTTCCCCGACAGCTGAGAAAGATCTGTACCTGAAATGCACTGTGAGGATCTGCAGCATGAAGATGGGCCACTTCAGAAAGAGGCATGATATGTGTTTGGTTTTGTTCAAAATACAGGATCCTGATAATAACCTCAATGCTATGTGGCCCAAACTTGTTGAACTGTGTTTTGTTCTTTAGTGTTTTTTTCTTTTCTTTTCTTCTAATTTCTCTACAAGGGACAATATTACTATCTTGTGAAATCATTTAACTTATATATTTTACAAGCTGAGAAGTGACATCTCGGATTGTTTTCTGTCAGTCAAATATGAATCAAGACTTGGAAATAGATGTGCTGGAAACTAGTCAAATAATCAATAGATTGATAATTGATATTTTTTCAATCGTATTTTAAATTATTTAATAATTATGTAAAATGTCTAAAATAGTATGGCTCCATCCTGTAAATCTTTACCAGGGGACACAAGAACTTTTTTAATTGATCCACTTAGGGTCATGATATAGTGTTTTCCAATAGTTTATCGATCAAACAATTCACTGATTTCACTGATAGCAATGACAAACCTTAGTCGTAGTTTAGCTGCCCTTCACAGTGAATTCAAACAGACATGAAAAAAATATAATAAATTGTATTATTGTGCCCGTCACAACCGGTTCTGCTGGGCGTTACAGTAGTTTTCAGACACAGAGGTGCTTATTCAGAGAATCTCTGTCAGATATGATCAGACAAGGAGACAGATATAAACTTCATGTTTCGTACTTTATTTTTTTCTAAGGATGATAACAAACTAAATGGACTTGACTTGGTTTCATTTTTTCCACATTTTTACCTGTTCTTCAGAAGAGTGTGCATTTTAAAGTCTCCGCTTTATCCAGAAAGTGAAAAGCAAGTTGTGTCTGTTTGCACCTCGAGACTAAATAAAATGAAGCAGTGCTGATGAAGTTTATGGGGCAGAATTATTCCAAGTGCATGAACCTGGATGTTACTAATTACTGAACTCAAGTGCTTTAATTAAGAAGCAAAATTCTCATCTCATCTTATACAAATACTTTATTGGCTGTGAAAGAAGTCCAAGTACAAAGCATCATTGTTTTATCAGCTACGTTAAATTTTCCACTCTTGTCATGACAACAGCTTCATGTCTCAATGTCACACATTTAAATGTTTAGAAATTGACACAGGTTTCACAAGTTGCCTCTGCAGGGAGAGTAAATGTTGGTTTATGCAACCTCTAGTGGTACAAAACAACCATTTTGATACAAATATTGATGCAATACACTGAGTTTTAATAAAAACACGAGCCTCTAAGTTACAAAATCACTGTCTGATGTACTGAACTGTAAAGCAAAATGTTAATATAATTTCACTGTGATTAGTTTGTTGTGTTTTAAATGTGTGTTGAAAAAAAATCCTGTGCTTGTTGCTCCCTCTGGTGGAGTTCTGCTGCTTTTTACACAGTAAAAGGATTTAAATATTAAAATGTGCACTGTGTAACAACAGGAGTAACACTTAATAGGCAGAAATGTATTTAAACAGCAGATGCTCCTCTTCTCAGAATGACTCAAATAACTTCATTCTTTCTTGGACTGAAAGGCCTTCTTTTAAACTCTGGAGGAAAAACATGCAAAAAAAAAAAAAAGAGATAAAGGGAAGAATGGAAGTTAGTACATGTGAAAGGTTTAGAATGGGTTTAAAGTGGTAAAAACTGATCAAAAGACAAAAAATACGTTCTGAAAATTCAAAGAAACATAAATGCTTTGCAAAGCCTTTCGATGTGGACACTTTTACAGACTGTAACAGGTGAAAAATGAAAACTGATGATTGTCATGTTGACGCTGCAGCAGATTTTACCTTCGATCTGACTCCTCTTATTTGCCGCAGGAGGGATGATTTCTCAGTTTTCTTCAGAAAAGCAGCGCTGTGTGAGTTTATCGCAGCATCTTCTATAAAAAACAGGAGAAGGGGAAGAGATCAAAGGGAAAATAAAACTATCTGAACCTGCGTTTAGTCAACAATGTGCTGATAAATGACACATTAAAAAAGGCAGCACTTGTGATAATCATTACATTTTATAGACAAAGTTAAAGTGTCTCACCGAGGCTCGGTCCTGAAGCGTCTTCGTTTGGAGACCATGAGCCAAACTTGAAATCTTCACCGTGTTGATGAGGTTCAGTCTGGCTGTTTGTATAAAGAGCCTTGAGCTTATTCTGTGCGTATATTTTGTCCTGTAAAACACGCAGACAGAGTTTTTAGTTAAATATTAACCAGAACAGTGCTAATATAACATACTTGCTTTTGTGGTTCATTTGAATTCATTCTTAAGTTTCTTCAATACAAAAAGAAGAATAAAAAATGTGCGATTGCGTGTCAGAACTCAGCAGGATTCTCAGAAGTTTGATAAAACAGTTCAGTACCATTCGAGCGATCTTCAGCTCCTCTCTGAGAGAACGAGCTTCTTGTCTGAGAAACTGCATCTCTGCCTCTCTCGCCCGCAGAATCACCTGCAGCATTATTAAAATACATCAGCATCAGTGTAATAAAGCAGCCTTAACCTGAATGTGAGACTTTTAGGAGATTTTACACTTACCTCTGTCTCATATGAGCTGTTTACTTGAGGAGCAACATGTGATTGTTTCCCGTTCGGAGAGAAATGCAGCTGAGACATTTCATGTGTGTCTCTCTTAAAGAAACAATAAATAAAGGAAATCATTGCATATTGAGACGTGCACATGAGCTCATTGAGAACAATACGTTTGTACCTGTTTCTTTTTGAGCTCTTGGTTTTCTTTTTGGTACTGCATTGATGATTTCCTCTCGTCCTGCAGCTCTTGACTCAGCTGTGAGTTTTCCAGGCATTTCTCGGTGTGCTGAACCGACAGCACCTCCAGCTCCTTCTGCAATAACTGGATTTCCTTCCTGGGATGTGACGAAGCAGGAACACAGAGGTGCACAGAAGTTTTTGAAGAATGGACAATACACTATTCATTAAAGGTATTTCTTTGGCATTTTTGACCAAATATGGGGGGCGAGAACAGGGAAATAACATGTCGTAAAGGTCCAAGTTGACCAGGATTCAAGCTGGAACTGACTCACTGCACATAGTATGCACCCAATCCAGCTAAAGAATAGTTCACTAATAGAATATTAATTGAAAGCAACAAAGTTATTATAAGAGATTATGGAAAACCAGCCCTTATCAAAGGAAATAAATTGTGGATTCATTCTTTTTTTAGTAGGAAATTTGACACAAATACAAAAGCTAGAAGAAGAATAACTGCAGTGCAATGTGGGAAAATGTTTGTCTCATTGCACTGAATGATTGAAATGGGTGACTTTTTTCTACATGATAGTGTGTTTTTGTAAACATATTGCCAATAAAGATTTGAGAGGAAAACATGCGAGCAGCAATTCTATTAGAGCAGGTACATGTTCGATGTCTGTGTGGAAAAAATACAAACTTTGTCATTTAATTGTCAATTTATTTCATTTATTAGATTGCTCTGATTCATAATTTGCTCTCATAGACGCACATCTGTGTCCCTGTTGCTTTCTGCATGTGAGCAGTTAAAACACAGCCAGAAATAACAACCTGCTGCTAATTCAAGGCTCATTAGTTTGTCCTCAGATTGAGATAAGGGTCTGGTTTATGACAGAGATTATGCAGGAAGTGCTTTGTCTGAGCAAATTTAACTTACAGTAACTCTTGATTCTGACTTGATTAATCATAACTGATGCATGAAAAGTCAGAAACCTGGGCAGTGAAGTAATTATGCTCCAGAAATATAAAGATTTTATTCTCAATTTAATGCCAGAATTAAGAATTTTTGCATGACAATGAGGTCAACTGTACATTTCTCTTATTCCCCCTTTTGTTTTGTTTTGTTTTTTGTTTTGTTTTTTTACCAGCCTTTTCTTATTTATTTTACTTTTTAAGTGACAAGATGTGACTCTTCTTCTTAAGGAATATAACTGATGTGTTTCAAATCTGAGCTGTCTCAAATTAAAAAATAATAATAAAAATAATAAGTTTAAGAAAACTGAACAATTGCACACCATAAACACTGAGTTACCAATTTGCTGTATGGAGCACATATAAAAACACAATACAATACAATAGCCTTGCAGTAAATTAGTAGATATACACGTTTAAGAAGCTTCAGTGGACAAAAAAGTATTTTCGAAAGACCATTAGTGACTCACTCGTATTCGATGTGGAGTTGTGTGAAGTCTAAACTCTCCCTGATGTGCTGAGACTGTCGGCTTCTCTCCAGCTCCTGTTTATGAGCTCTACGCATCGCTACGATGGCTGTACAAAAGGAAAACATACATTCAACCAACTTTTTAAGATGAGTAAAGTCTTAATTTATTCCTTTTCCTTGTTAAATCAATCTTCAAATTTGCAAAAAAAACAAAGGGAACATTCAAACAAATCATGCAATTCCACTAATCAGGGCCTTTTTTTCCCTTAATTTTATTAGAGGTGTTTACAGTCTGATGCCACATTTAACTTTTCCATTAAAAAATAAATCATATACTGTTGATACATTTCAGTTTCTTTTGACCACAGCACTTTTATATTTGTATGGTTTCTTGCTGACAGTCATTTACCTGCCATTGTGGCAGCCGTCTCCTCCTGCAGGAGCTGGTCTTTATCCCTCTGAAGTTCGGCCACCTCCTTCTGATGCTGCTGATTTAAATCTCTGATCAGCTTCCGGTGTGTTTCCTCCATAGCAGCGAAGCCCTCATCACAGGATGCCTATTGTGACATTTAGAAATAGTTTGTGATTGATATATGTACACAAGGAAAGAGGTTATATGTACTATTATGTGGTGCTAATGTGTGCTATTTAATGATTTTGATGAGTTAGCGGATAATCAATTAGCAGTAAGTTTTAAAAATGTGAGCAGCAAAGACAAGCAAACTAAGGTCACTGTAATGATCCTAAACAGGTCAAACTGAAGGAAACAGCTGATTTTGAGAATCTAAATTAGTAACGTAAAAGCAAAGAAAGTAGACATAACATCTAAAGGAGTAGAAAATCCCATCTGTATTTCTCACTCATTGAGACAGTTTTCTGAAAGCTCATAAATGTTAAAATAATAATAACAATAATAATAACAATAATAATAATAATACATACTTTAAAATCTATGATTAGTGCTTGTCACCTGAAGTTTTTCTAGATCTTCCTGGTGAGCCTCTCTCATGGCTGCTGCATCACCCGCCACCTTCAGGATCCCAGTTTGGTCGGGTAGAGGACATGCGCCTTCAGTGAAACACGTCTGTTTCTCTTTGGAAACACAAGACTTGATGTAACAGCCGTGCAAGTGTTTCATCTCCTCCTCATGGATCTGCTGCAGCTCCCTTATCCTCTCTTGGAAGTCTGTTTCCAGTTTTTGCATCCGTTCCTCATGAACATCCTCAATCTTCTGTATGTCTTCCAGCAGTCTCTGGTTCCCGCTCTCTACGGATATTATCTTTTGCTCGGCCTGCTCTAGTTCTTCTCTCAGGACGCTGTTGTCCTCCTGAAGCTGACATAAGGTTTGATTAAAAGCCTCCTGCTCATCCATTAAGCTCATGTCCTGCTCTTTGCACAGAGTTTGCAGTTTGCTCCGTAGCACCTCACTTTGCTGAATCTCCTGCTCTAAATCCAGGTAGAGCCTGTCTGACAAGTAAATTAACCTCGCCTGCTCCTGCATATAATTTAACTCGAGTGCAGAAGCATTTTCCACACCGTGGTTCGGACTACACTCACTGACTGGTCTTTTATCATCCGGCATCTCTTGGCAGACTTGACTTAAGAATTTAGCTCTCCTCTGCAGCCGGGATATGAGCCTCTCTAACCAGTCCGGTTCCTTCTCTGCGTTGACCTTTTTGTCATCGGATTCAACTGGTTTTGCAGCTTCTTTCAACCCTCTGGCATTCACCTGCTCCTCATAAGGAGCCAACTCTGGTGGACTGATGTCTGCCAAACCTGCCCTTTGAAGCTGCACTTCTTGATTATTCACTTGAGTCACGCTTTCATGGAATTTTAAGGCAGCGTATATGAGCTCCGCTTCAGCACAGACTCTGCTGATGGCGCTCTGTAAAGTTTCGTCACTGACACAGTCTGTTCTCCCAGACTGCATCTTTTCTTCTCTTTTTATTGCTATTCTTTGGGATATTATGGTTTTGTACCTTTGTGCCACATCCCCCTCATTCCCTTTAAATACTGACGACAGCTGGAGAACACCACGTTGACTCTGAAGCACCGACATCATTTTTTCTACAACAAATAATTCCCTCTTTAAACACTTCCTAACACTTCCCATGTCATCCGCTGATGATTGTGTATTACTGTTTGCACTCTCAGCTCCAGCTAGTTTCTCGTCACTAAGGATCTTGCCTTCTCCTCTGCTGGCATTATAAGATTCATGCTGTTGTTTCTCTGCATCTTTCTCTCCCTGCTGAAGACACGCAACAACGGTGGCAAGCTGCCTCTCAAAGTCTGGAATATTAATGGTGGGAGCCTGAAGCCTCTCCCTGCAGGCCTGTATGATATTCAGAGCCACCTGGAACCTGCCGACCAACATCCTGCAGCGGTTCTCTGTCTCCTGGGCGAAGCGCTGGTTCTGCTTGGCCTGGCTGTGCAGCAGCAGGCTGAGGTGCTGGGCGGTCGCTCGGCTCTGGGTCAGCTGGGAGCAGAGGTGGGGGTCCTGGCAGCTGATGTGACTCTGGTGCTCCTCTAGTCTTTGCGTAATATCTCTCAGTTTCTCCTCTGTTACGTAAAGCTTGGTTTCAAGCAGCTGGATCACAGACATGAACCTTTCCGGGTCGTCTCCTGCAGTGACGATGTACTGGTACGATGCATCGACTGATCGAGATCGGCTTCTTGAATGTTTATGTGAGCTGTCGCTGTTTCCCTGAAGGACATCTGCAGGATTTGAGCTGTTGGACAACTGGCAGCTCTCTATTATCTTTATTCTGCTTTCATTTGGCTCAGTTGTTTGCTGTTGTCTCTCATTAAGCTGCTCTAAAGTCTCATCTTTCTGCTGAGAAGAGCCACAGGTGCAAACTTTCATCACCTCATTTAGTTTCACTTCCGTCTCCTCCAAGCTGTTACCCAAGACTTCCATCTTGAGCAAGACTTCACTCAGCTCCTGCTCCTTCCTGTCCAGGAGCCTCTCATAGCCTTCTCGTATCTCCTGTGTTTCCGACTCCCTTTGCTGCACCTTCCCCAATGCCACCTGCAGTTCCTCACAAGCTCTCTCGTACGAGTGCTCCAGGTTGTAGTAGTGAGTTTCATCTGTTTTCAAGCGGCCCTGCAGCCTGCTCACCTCCCGGTCCGCCTCTGATAACTGGTTCTGCAGCTCTTGGCAGCGGTGGTCGGCCTGTCCTCGTTCTTCTTGGAGCTGCTGCACGGCAGATACAGTACATGTCAGCTCCTCTTGAAGCTGCCGTTGCGCCTCCTCGATTTCCCTCGTCCATGTCTGGCTCTTATTAAGGCTCTCCACCTGCTGCTCGGCTCTGTCCAGTTTCTCTTGAAGGTCTTGCGAGTGTCGCTCGGCCTGGGCCAGACTGGTAGCCAGGCTCCTCCGCTCTCTCTCCTGACTCGCTTGAAGGAGCGCCAGGTGCTTCTGCAGTCGAACCTCTTTCTGAGCCTGAGCATCCTCGTGAGCCTGAAGCTGAGCGGACACTTCTTGGAGATTATTCCTCAGCTGCTCAGCCTCCTGCTGGAGACTTTGGTAGCTCTGTAACTCCTGCTGCAGCTGTGCCAAGCGGGACTCGGTCTCCCTCCTCTTCTCCTCACTGATGCTCAGCTGGGACTTCAGGGAGGCCACACGTTGCTCCCACTCCTCCTGCTGCTCCTGGAACCGCCGGCGATCCTGCTCTAGATGAGCTTGTGCGAGTGCCGTGGCATCTCCTGTAACCAGCAGCTGAGCTTGTTGGGCTAAGAGGTCGACTCTTCGTCGTAGCTCAGCTTCTCTGGCTTCCTCATGACTCCTCTTTTGTGCCTCCATCTCAAGGCGGAGGTTGTGATTCGTCTTCTGCAGCTGCTGTAAAGCCAAAGCTTGCTCTGAAGATGAACTTGTGCCATTCTACAAGACAACAAAACACTGCTTTTTACATATATAACATTTTACTTCCTGACATTTTAAAAGACAAGTTTGCATTTTCAAGAAAGAATTTGGTGTGACAGAGAAATGTAACCTGGATGATAGACACTTGCTTGTCAGCTGAACTTCAGAGGAAATGAGGACGGTGGATTTTGTTACACATCACAGACATTAAAAATCATTTAAGAAGGAACCTTTTTTGTCCAGCATGGACAGTGGTAACTATCACACCAATAATGTTTCAGCTATACACATGGGCACATCAGTGTTGTTTTACAATAGACTGTATTTTCTGGAGTACAGGGTGATTTTTAGAAGACTTTTAAAGTTTTAAAGGGAAAACACTGAGCAAGAAGCCAGTTTCAGCTCTGTACCTTTGCTCATGGACAAAAAACAAGCCTCCAAAATGTCACTGGGCTCAAACGCAGCAACAGGAATCCACTCCAGCTCCACCAGAAAAAGGATGATGCTGGATCTATGGTTATTCATGGTATGGTAAAACAATCCAAACAGCTAACATTTACTTATTTTTACTTATTTCGAATGCTCTGTTTGTGTTACATGTCGCTAATTTGGTTAAGTTTTATATTATAATCTTTGATTTGCATCAACCACAAGGAAGAAAGATCATCTTTTAGGCAGCGTAAGGCTGAAATGTTGGAGCCCTAACAATGCACATCAATGATTTTGGGGGGCGAGGCCTCTGAAGGAGCACTGAATGGAACTGCTTACACCACCTTTAATCATAATATATATGCAACTTATTAAAAGTGCTGCTCATATAAATTCAAATGCATATGTTTTTGAGTCTTTTCTGCATTGTACCTGTGGACAAAACCTCAAATGGCTCTCCCGCTCCTGTTGCAGCTCATCCTGCAGATTCTTGTTCAGTTGCTGGAGTCGAGACAGTTCCCTCTGAGTTTGTTCCAGCTGTAGAGAGATTTTAGCAAATACAAAATGCATCATTTTTTTTGTACATCTCACTGAATGTCTCACTAGATTTAGTTGCTTGTTATTTCCAGGTCGGTATCACTTCAGCGTGAAGGTTGGCATTGTTATGTGGTGAAATTACAAATGTGATCTCACCTCTTTGACAAGTTGCCCAGTTTTCTGCTCGCACTGAAGCGTTTCTTTGCCTTTTGTGCAGTTGCAGGCAGTGTTTGTTGATACCTGTTCATCTTCCCTCTGGGGTGTGGTTGTAACATGCCCAGTCGAACTCTTGTTTGAATGTTCGTCAAAACGCTCGCCATTTTGGAGCACATCTGTGGAATCAGAGCTTTGGGATCCTTCAACACACGATGAGGCCTCCGTCACACCTGGCGCACAGAAAAAACACAGAAGTCCATTTTGTTCAGTGTGATCTGTGACAAAACAATATGTTGCCATGTATTTCTCATATTTCAGTATTCATGCAAAGCTGCATTTCACACCCGCAACTTAAACTTTTCTGGATTTCAATTAGGATTATATCAAGAACTGACTCACTGAATGTAATTTAATTAAAGTATTTCTATATCATAAATGAAAATCTAATATATACAGAAGGAATCTACATCAATTTTACATTTGGAGCTTTCATTCTCAAACCAGCTAATAAAAAAAACAACATTTATCTCAGTTAGTTTAATGGCTCACCAGTTTGTGTGGTTTCAACAAGGCATTGATGAGCACCTTCGCCCTCCTCCGCCTGATGTGGAGGACTGGTAGGAGATGATTCAGAGGAGGCCGAGGGCGAAGCAGGGAGAGGAGAAGGTAAAGAGTTCCCATCAGTTGAGCTCTGTGCAGTTTCCAGCTGCAGTTTGGGCTCCTGTTCTTCCTGCTGTCCAGGTGAATCCTCCGTTCGGTCACCAGCTCTGAGCTCTTGGAGCAGCTCTGTCTCCTGCTCTGAAAGGGAGCTGTGAACAAAAGCAGAAACTTTATTACACAAAGGCAAATTTGTTGAGTTAAATCCACAACCATCCTGATCAGCCTGCTGTGTCAATTCAGGACAGAATTCAAGAAATATGCTGCTGCAGCATCTCAGATTTTGTACAGTGTTTACTTCTTTGCAATTAAGAACCCAAAATGAACTTCTGCAAAATATTTTTGCTGAATATTGAGAATTTTATCAGTTTTCAGACCTGGGAATTTTTTGATTGCACCCTCAAAAAATGTCTTGTCTGGAGAGCTATTTTAAGGTTTTAATAGTTCCACAAATACAACGCTAATAGCCATGAAAGTTGGTGAAGACAGAACTGTTTCCAGCAAATGTATGACTTCTGCAGATGCCACTTTTTTTTCTTTATTGGCACTTGAAAATAGAAGAAAGCACAAGTATCCATTTTTCATGACATTTCACCAACGTTAAAGCCTCTAACATCAGAAGAACTTGATCTGTTGCAAGTATTATAAGCAAAGGCTCCACTTTTTTTTTTTTGTTGTTGCTATTTTGACATGTTAAAGTGGTGATGTGGACTCATTTGTAGGAAGTCTGGTGTGCACACGGGTCTATGTGTTGTCATTATATGGGCAAAGTTGCATGTTGTCTTCATGTTTGAATACAGCAACACATTCTGCCTGACTGAATGTTCCTGTACATGCGTACTTAATGACATAAACCCTCAGTAAGTCAGACCTACTGGCAGATCCCTGGAGATCTGTTAATAATGGAGTAAACAGTATTTTATCTACAAGTTTGACACCAATGATGCAGCACTTGAAGAAATAAAATAAAGTCTACCTCGCAGCGTCATGTGTAGGACTGGGCCGCACGTTCTTCAACACTGCTTGGACCCAGTTGCTTCTCATCCCGGCAGTCATTGCACACAGTGTGTACACGCCATCTTTTGTCTGTGGAAACAGAAATGTGATTTATTGCCACATCTTTTAGGGAAATGTAGTGGATGTGCTGACTATAAAAACTGTTAACCAGTTGTATTCATTGCCAACACTGTTTATCTTAACTGTTAGATTTCTTCGATTTACCCTCAAGCAGCTTGATTCTTGCTAATAAAAAAAAAAAACAGCACTTTTTAAACAAGCTTTTAAAATGGTCTGTAAAAGAATATTTATAGCAAGTACTGATGCGTTTTAAGCTGTTTTCATCAAGTGGGATGTAACAAAAACTACAAGTGCAGAATTGTGAGAGATAACAGATTTGTACTAGAAAATTTTCATTAAAAAAACACGGTACAGAAGAAAAATTGCTGAATTAAAGGTCAATACAACAGGTAACTTCAGGTAAGTAGAGAGATAAAATGAGGAGTTAGTTTTGAAAGGAAATCACAAGAAACTATGTTTGACAATAATACCTCAGTTTTAGAATTAGAATAGTAAGAACTGGATTGAATTTGACGACATTGAGATCCATTCACTGCACACATCTTTAAAAAGAACAATGCACAGCTTGACATAGTTGAGTTATTTTACATACTTTCCCTTAGCTGTTTCCTAATTTTTTTGTTATACACTTCTAAACATTTAACATGTCAACACAAAAGCTACTCATACTCGCTGTGTGTGTTGGATTTTGTTTTATTTGCATTAACTCAGTTTAAAGTAAATACTAAATGATCTTGCAGTGCAATAACAGAGTGACCAAGTTCCACAGAATCAGCAACACAGTTTAATGATTATGCACAGGAAGAATTATATTGCTTCGATAAATAATAAAAGCCCGTGATGGATCCCACCTTTAGCACCCAGTAAAAATCCAGAATAGACCACTTCTATAATTGTATAATTAAGTTAATGTAGCTCTCACGTTTATGTGGAGGGACAAGATTATAGTCATTGTATGTAATATGCTGATCATGCTGACAGACCATGACCTCTGTGGCCTTTAAACATTTACAGCAGCATCAGTGTGTTAACGTTTAATTAGAAAACAGTATTATTATAAGTACCTGTTTCTTTCCTTTGTTGCAGTGATGGAGACATGCAGCAGTGGGAACCAAAGAGGACGACTCCGGCGGCTGAGGGGAGCTGCTGGGTTTCATTTTCTCAGCATTATCGCCGCGGCACTGGTCGTTTTTACTTCTTTAATGAAAATATAAATAAAATAGATTAACACAACCCCAATCGTTGCAAAAGAATGACATTTCAGAGCGCAATAACCAAAATGTAAATTTAAAAAAATCTTGAAAACAAACCTCATTTGCTCCACAGAGGACGAACGTTGGCCAGAGTTAAAGATTTTCTTTCCTGTGGGTTGTGATTTCTTTACTTGTGAACTTGCAGCTATGTGGTTTGGATCTGTTGAAGAAATAATGTAAAGAAACAGCTGAATATGAATTTGAGGAGATTCTTAAGTGCACAATTATCATTATTTACTATTAAAGTGAGCAAAAATTTAGATGGCATAATAAAAAAAAATTGGCACAACATGTAGATTAATACAAGTATTAAAGAATAAATTCTGATAAATATCTGTACATCTACATACAAACTACAAATACAGACACACAGATTAACCATGAGTAGTATTACCATTTCCAGAGGCTCTTTGGTCCAGTCTGCTGAGCGAGCGGCTGCTTCTTATGAACGGAGCAGCAGTGAGGGAGCTGGTTTGGAGGGACGAGAAGCTCCGGCTGCTGCTGAGGCGGAGAGCTGATCCGGCTGTCTGGTGGCCGAGGCTGCCTCTTTTCAAACTGCCACCGACTTTATTGCCAGTCGAGTCGCCGCCTCTGCTGCTGAGGCTGTTGCTCCTTCCACCACTAACGCTGGTTTTACTGCTGACGGCCTGTTTCAGTCCACTGCTTACAGGTGCTGCTGGATCCTTTGAACAGCGCAGAGAGAGAGAGAGCTGAGGTCACAAAAAGGTCAAATTCTGCATGTTGATGATGATATTTGTATGTCAAACATCACACCTCCTTAACCTCGAGTCCCGACTTGGACCCTTTGACTCATGCAATCCGATCACCACTGGAGAGACTTTTAATCCTGACAAGAGCTCTTAATTTACTTAAGTACCATCTGACCGACGCTGCGATTATGCACGCACACAAACACGCGCTTTAGACTTAATCACACTTTGGAGAGCACGTCAGATAAAAGCAGTCTATTTCAGTCCGAGTAGATGCAACCTCACCAACTGCAGAGGCAATGAATCTGTGGCTGCAGCACGCGACAGAGAAATCAATTAGAAGAAGCTTGAGGAGTCCTGACTTTGCGATTCGTGCAGGTTTTAACTGCGCTGACTTGATCTCCAGCCACTAATGGCTTCATAAATCAAGTGTACGCACATCTCGCGAAAAACAGGAAACTGTGTCCACGCTAAATGGACAACACAGCTGGTGGAGTTAAACACCTTCACATATACAGTTAGTTTTAGTTACACTGCTCGAGGAGGGGAAGCTGTTTAAACAGAGAAACACAGGATGCACATTCAGCACAATTTGTGTCTTCTTCCCCCAAAATGAAACAACAACATGCAAAAATGTAAAATAGGTCTGTTCGATGTGCTCATGCGTGAGAATGGTTCTGGTTTTTGGATGCCACTTATTGGGAGGAGTAGAAAATGATGAATCAGTTTCACATTTTCAACAAAACTGCTGCGTTGAAAACAATCGACTGGAACAGGAAAATTAAAAAAGGTCTGAATAATTTGGAATATCTCCTACTGGCAGGTATCTCGTCCTAACTTACTCTTGTTGTGATGAAATATGTTCTATATGTACAATGTGTGTATTCCACCAAAACAGAGCAACAAAAAATGCATATTTTATGTCATGTTACCTGATTTTGTGGCATTCAAATGTGCCAAATTGTAATACTTTACCCCTAAATATATATTTTTTATTGCTGAATGTTTTCTAATCGGGGCAATAAAACAGCGAGAGGTGTCACCGAGCAAATCCTTGTTTCGACTGCATTTATATTCCCAGAAGCATCACTAACTCTGCAGCATTCTGAATTTCTAGACGAGCACTCACCTTTCCTCCTTTCTTCTGTGCAGGTTTGCTGGTCTTAGTGTTGACCAGGGTCTCGTGCCAACTGCTATGAATGAGATGAAGACAACATAAATCATCGATGCACCCTGCACTTCCACGAAACACTTATTTAATAATGTTGTTATGTTCCTGTGGGGATAATTTAATTTATGTTCTATAACAACACATTCACAACAGATAAGTCCAATTTATGGCCTTAATTTGAAAAGAAATCATAGATATTATGTTCATTTCTAAAGCAGCCAGTGAATGCTTAGTGGATGTAACCTAACTTGAATGTGACCCTGAACCTGTGTGGCTATTTTTCTCATCAACTCAATAACTCATGTAGCAGATGAGAAGTGTTCAGACAAATTGAATTGAAAGACAGGCATTTATGTACTCAATATGTAAGCTGTCTACTCTATAGTTTAATATCTTTTTCTGTTGGAAAGTTGTCAGTCACAACCATTTATTAATTTATTCTTAATTTTAACTGCACATCTCTGGAAGACAAACAGCCTAGTAACTGAGGCACCGATCTACACAATATTGTGTTGTGTACATTTCAGGTATATCTTTGTTACATTAACTAAATTAATCTATTTTACACAGACACTAAAGAAATAAAAATTGACCTACCTCTGCTTCTTGGACGTCATATTCAGCAGCACAATAAGACAAAACACCCTGATTGCGACTATTTTAGAAATGTGACAACTTCTGGCTGATATTGTTGCCCATCTGCAAAAAGAGCCTCAAGTGAACAAACACGTCTGTACAACAGCGTCCCAAAGAAACAAACATAATCCCACGTGAGTCGACCAACTCCATTAGAGTTTCACAGGATTAGGCCGGCAGATTAACAGGATTACTACACTGTAATTTTAGTGAACTTGACATTCCAGCCTACGGTGTCCATATACTGCTAATATCTATCAAGTTAATATCAAGTCTCACATCAGGAGAAAACAGCTGTGGAATGAAAAACACACTCAGGTCTCAGGATATTGGCTGCTGAGTGTGTGTTTGCTCTGCTGAGGACACACAGCGACACAACTGTCCCCGTGAATCAGTGAGCCATGGCCTGACCTGAACTATCGAGAACAATTACTTAGATACAACACTTGTCTGAGTAAAAGCCCCACTGATACGATGAGAATAAAAGAGGGCTTTCACATCATGAAATTAGAGCCAAAGTGCCAAAACTAATAAGTCATTTAGCTGTGTGTTGCCAAGACAGTAAATGTAAAGCAGTAGATAATAGCTGAGAGATGTAAAATTATTAGAAGTACATAATGTCAGAAGAAAAAGCAAAATGAAGTGGTAATTGTTTGATAATTGGGTGAGTGAGGTTTTTTTTTCTTAGAAATTACAACTTTTCTGAAGTTTAATCTTATGCCATAATGCAACTCTGACTCATTATATTAGATAACATAAACTTTAACACTGAGTCAGTTTCCTCATATGACTTGAAGAAAGACAGACAGTTAGGAATAACTGGATAAATAAGTTCAAAAATTGTTTTACAATTTTAATTTAAATTTAAAAATTAAAAAAAAGATGATTAAAAAATATAAATATAACAATAACAATAATAATAACAATAACAACAACAACAACAACAACAACAATAATAATAATAATAATAATAATAATATCGAAGGGAATGCAGTGTGAAAACATTTGTCTCAAAGTTTTGGTTTCATCATTCATAGAATAGAATAGAATAGAATAGAATAGAATAGAATAGAATAGAATAGAGTTTGATTGCCACACCTACATTACAGTACAGGTACACTTGAATTGTTTGTGCATTTTCTTGGGTCAGCTTTTTATATAGGAAAATAACAATAATTAAAATAAATTCAAATAAAATAAAGAAGAAGAGCAGCAGCAATAAAATAATACAAATATATATTTTAAAAATAAAATAAATACCCTTTTTTTTTTTTTTTTTTTTAAAGTACTTTGTATAAAAGTGTTAAAAAATAGATACCCTGAGAAAGTAATTGCACACATTTTGTGGTACACAAAAGTTATATTGCATTTTGTTTTTTCACCTATGCATCTACTGTATCTACAATTTGATATTAGATATTTTATTTTATTTATTTATTTTGTAATTTATTTTATTTGATCTCATCTTGGGTTTCCGCCTGTGTTATTTAGGATCGCTTTCCCTTAGTTCCTCAATTATTGTTTCACTGCATTTTTATTCCTTTCACCTGTAAAGCACTTCATTTGTATAACAAAGTGTTATTTGAATGTCTGACTGATTTATTTGTCTATGTTTGTCTCTGTAATCTTAAAGATGCTGTGTTTTCTCAGCTCTGAGAACTCGGCCGCTGATTGGCTGCCGGCCACGTGACCTCACAGCTGATTTTGTTGGATGAACTGTTTTGCTTTTAGCTCATCATTCCATGTAGCCATTTCTGGTTAGCATAGCTGTAGGGTAGCATAGCCGTCATTTGCCAGCTTTAGCAGCGCTACTATGGCCCAGGCAGCACAGGCTAATGCATTTGACGCAAACAACACTCAGATTCAGGTGGAACACGACAAAAAGCGCCGACAGTTTGTTATAAGGCTAAATGGTAAGTTCACCATGCAAACGTTAGCGTGCTAGTTAGCTGGCTACTGCTAGCTGAGAAAGGTTGGTGGAACATTAGCTTCCTCTGATGCTAACATCGTCGGCGTTCCCTTATTGATAACTCCGGCTGCCATTTCATACACAACAGGCATTATTCAGTTCACATTGTGGCTATTTTGGCATTGTTTTATTGTCAGGAACGAGGCCAAGACAATAAAACCAGATGAAAGCTACTGACTTCCCTGACTTGTAACTTCATCAGCTTCTTGTGGGCACGATGAAAAAAATTTTCCTTGTTGCATTCCTGAAGACAAACATGCCACAAATGGACATCCCTTAGCTTTATATGTAAAGGTTTCTTATAACAACCCAGTTTCTTTCTCCAGCCTTAATTAATCCCTAAAACATGAGTCGTTTCAACTTTCCTGATTTGGCATTCTCTGCATTTTATTACCCACACCTATTTATGGGTTGTGGCACTTCTTCTTTTTTTAGTTCAAAACCAAAGTATGTACTCAGTGATTTATACTTTTTCAAGTTTTTAAACTAACTGCCATTCATTTTTGCTTTGAATGTTTTAGTCTATGACAAACTTGACCATTTCTGTTGCATGTGTCTTTTACTTTAATGTTTTCATAGCTGTGTGGGATGTGTTTACAGCAAAATGTTGGAAGCCATTGTTATCAGAACCAAGATCTTTATCAGTCTCTGCCTCTCTTCACTTAGCAACATTATCCCATTTTCACTGGTCTTTCTAAGCAGCCATTTTGCAGTATCATATGTGGATCTGCTATTACACCTTGATTGATAAATAAACCCTTGGCTTACATATAGCTGTAAATGTTAAAATGTTGTAAGCACATGCTACAAGTTTTGTGTGTGTTTGCTGCCTCTCATTTTTTCCCTGCATGCTCTTGCAAGGTGGGGTCAAGCTGCTGTTTGGAAAAAAAAAAAAAACACAAAAAACTGGATGGGGTGGAGGCTAGTTTAACACCAACATGAGCTACAACTTCTGTCTGCCCTCAGGGTCTCACGATCGTGCAGTTCTTCTGTATGAATATGTTGGGAAGAAGACTGTGGACCTGCAACACACCGAAGTTCCAGATGCTTACAGAGGGAGAGGAATTGCCAAACATCTGGCCAAGGTAAAGCTGACTCTTAGAGTTTAGTTTGAAACAAGACAACTTTTTGATCAATATGCTGCTGTTCACTGCTATGCACTAAAACACCAAGTCACATTCCTTGTGTATGAAAACCTACTTGGCAGTAAAACCTTTCTGATTCAGGCATTTGAATTCATATTTTAAAGGCTTAATGTGGTCATATGCATAAAATTAAGTACATTTAACACCAGCAAGTTGTGTTGATATGAACAGATAATAATAAAAATAAAGATTTTTTTTTGAGTCGTGTTGCTTTGGCCACCCATTTTCGTCTACACTTGAACCACAAATAGGTTTTAGAATCGTGCTTTAAAGGGACATTCAAAGTAAACTATTGGTTGATTAATTGATTAACAATTATGTGGATTATTTTTTCTGCTTTTTGTGGTCTTACAGTAAATTGTCATTATGTTTGTGTTTTGGACTGTTTGTCACACACACAAAAAAACATTTCATGGCATTGGCTTTTGCTATAGGCTGGACTTTTCTGATGCTTGACATATTGATCAATTATGAAAATGATCACTAGTTTAAGCTTTAATTTAAACCTCATACATTTGAGTGAATGGCACTCAAGTGTATGTGTGTGCATATGAATCCAAATTTTCACAATCGATTAGTTGTCAAATTAATAACTTCCTGTTTTCATAATCAACTAGTCGGTCTGAGTAATTTATTGAGAGGAAAAGTCTAAATTTTCTTATTCTAGATTCTTAAATATTTATATTTTCTTATTTTTTTCAAACCTATATAACAGGAAAACCTTATGTAGTTTATTTTGAAAAAAGAAAAGGTATCGTATTTCAGTGATTGCTTTACAGTTTTTACCACTTTGACGTGGCAAATGTATTAAGGCACACTTGAGAAAATTGAATGTTTATGTTTCAGTATAAAATGTGTTCTGAAGACTTGCCTGAACAGTTCAGTTGTGATTTTATGCATTGTGTGACGGCAGGCAGCCATGGATTTTGTGGTGGAAGAGGACCTGAAAGCACACCTGACCTGCTGGTACATTCAGAAATATGTCAAAGAGAATCCTCAGCCACAGTACTTTGAACATATTTATCAATGACTCTACATGGCTCCAAAACAGAGAAGAGCTGGAGAAAGAGACTCCCAGGAGAGAAATACTGTGTGGCAGCATGCTTTGGAGTTACAGGATGATACACAACAAAGGACCTTCCAGGCCTTGTTAAACATGACAGCGGGTGAATCCAGAGACAACTGATCTCACACCAAAGACGCCTGTGAGGTGAACGTTGGATCGACCGGTCAGTTAAGTCCATACCAGGGGGATTCACGCTCTACACAGGCAGGAGGGGAATCAGCCAGTCACGACTTGTAAAAACAAAGCAACCAAAGGTTAAGCATGTTACCTCAGGCAGAAACTTCCAGGATCTATACTCAGCACTGACTTGAAGCAAATGTTAGGCATGTATTGCAAGCAGATGTGAGTCAAACGTTAAAGTGTGTTGCAAACTTCTGTCCTTTCTTGGACTCACTGGTTGTGAGCAGCGCCCCCAGACGACCGACCCTGGCGTCTTTCTCTGGGACGGTTTGGATGAAAAGCAATTATGACTCCACTGACACTCAAAATGATTGAGACGTTTAGTTTTTAACTCCTTTATGATGTTTTATTATTATTATTCTTTTCCAGTTTTTCCCACTTTTAGAAATTGTGTTTCTTAGGGCTAAAGTGTTAGATAGAAGATTGTGTGTTTGAATGCATCTTCAACACATCAAGCTACTCTACATATTTTTTTAGGTGATTGCAAAGAGGCATAGGCACATTTGGTGGGTAATGAATTGTTTTTAAAAAATAAAAGCTGTATTTTTAAGATGTGTATTTTCCCAAACCCTCAGTTTAGTTCAAATTTTCCTCCAAACTACTTCCCACTTACAGAAATGAAATGCTCATTATTGGAGTCATAAATAAAAAAGTGGTGGGATGCGTAAGCCACAGAATCCAAACTGAAATTGAAAGTGCAATCCTAACTAAGCCTCAAGACAAGCTCATTTTCTTTAATGTACATGTTAAATGTGAGATGCACCCTTGTGATGAACTGCTTTTTAAGTCTGTCACTGTACGGCGCAACACTTCAGCGTGGATATAGATGAATATCTCTGCTCAAACCAGCAACAAAAACAACACTGTTATATTCAGGGCATTTATTTCTATGGTGTCAGACACTCCTTTGTTCTGTCATTCAGGAAAATGACATTGGGTGGCTGAAGCTTAGCCTTTTCCTGTCATTTTATCGTTTTTTTCCCCATTAAAGACTACTGTACTCATCTGATGTCAAATGATAAAATTAATCACAAAAAAACAATATTTTGGAGAGAAAAAAAAACAACCTTTTTTGGCTCTTCAGGTGGTTTTGCTGTTGACAATCTTAAGTGTTGAGAAGAAAAATACCTCAGGTTACTCAACACGCCTTGGCAGGACAGTGCAGAGTCTGTCTCCTTTAATAACTTAGAAAACCACCTGCAGGAAACCAATATCTCTTTGTAGAACTTTCCTTTGGTGGCACTCGTCTAGTCATAGGTCAAGGCACTCGAGCTTAATATTTCATTTTTCTTTTATATTTGTGTGCTTCTTTGGAAGGAAACAAATGCCCCACTTAAGTTTCAAGCTGTTGTCTCTAAGAAATGCATCATGATGTTGCAATCCTTGTTACATTGTTTTGTGCTTGAGACACTTTTTATTTCTCCGTACTTGTTGTCAATAAAGAAATGAATCTAATACACATCATATTATTCATGGTATGTGTTGCTCACAAAACGGAAGAATGTGCACATACGTATATGGCAATTTCTTAGGAGAGTATTTGACACTGTTACAATGATCACATGCTGATAACTTATGTGTTTACAATGACAGTTCATGTTTTACTGCTTTGACTAGTTTCTGTCTGCAGGGAAGGTCTCTTAATGCTTCAACTCAGCTGTTTGTGTTTCGGTATTTTTAAGGGTGTGGGCTTAGAGTATTTGTTTTTCTCGTATTCACACAGTACACACATTTCAATATTGAGGCACAAGAGTAGTTTATCACACACTGTCCACCTCAAAACACTTCTACATGGTCAGATAGACACTGAAATAATTACTACATGTGCAGCAATGCATGAGTTACTTAAGAACAGACTACTTTAAACTATGAGTGCATATCAAATGAAATCACAGCAGGCAATTTAAGTTTGTTGTTAATTTATGTTTTGTTGGTTCACGATGAGGGACATTTAAAGCTACTCTGTGTAGGTCCTAAAAGGCTCTACGTTGGCGCCATCAGGTGGCAAAACGAAGACAGGCCATTATAAATTAATTGACTAAGCAGGTGTAGGGTAGAAAATAAGATATACTCATTTCCACACCAAAGCAAGTGATAGCATTAATTAAAATTATTAAACCAACCTTTGAATTATTCGTCCAGCGATATAATCTCAGAGTCAGCATAATAATTCTAATAAACTGTTTACTCTTGGTGATCAGTCAAGAGTGTTTTATAAAGTTAAGGGAATTAACTTAGAGCTCAGGTAGCTAAAGATCGGATGCGTAAAGTGACTGAAAGTAAGCTATAGAAAACACAGGAAACAACTGTATACACACACAACATTTATTACTAACTAAAACAAACAAATAACAACAACAAATATAAATTAAAGCCGCAAGCGGCGATGGGCGGGTCCTCGCCCTACGCTTGTCGGCCTTCGCGCATGGTGGGGTGTGGCGCAAACCTGTTCCGGGCGGGACTGTGATCCGGCATGTGGAGTTTGGGGCAGATCGGAGCAAGTGTGGCCTAGTTACGAGTCACTTCCTGTTTAGTGGCAAAAATGGCAAAAAGCAAAAATGTCCTGGCATGGTTGCTGTTTTTCCAACATGGTGGATTTCCTGTTGAGTTTACAGAAACATGCTAATGGACTTTTTTGTGCGTCACAAGTTGTTACACATGTGTGGCAAATGTCGTAGTTGTAGGTGGAACGTAGCCGCGATGGGACTATGTTGAAATATTGTAGGGGGCGCAGTTGAGCCGTGTTGCATTTTAGACCTTGGAGCGGAGAGACGTTTTTATTTGTGCCGACGAGCTCTACATGCCTACCAAATTGCGTAGCTGTAGGTCATACGTGCTGTGGAGCCATTTTGGCAGTGACATGTCCAAGTCCCTTAAAATATCAAATTTTTCGCCAGTCCTGGTGTATGTGGTGATTTCGGTGAGTTTTCGTGCAAGTTAAGGCCCTCAAAATCGCGTTTCAAAAGTCGGTAAAATAATAATAAATAATAATAATAATCACAAGGGTTACAATAGGGTCCTTGCACTGGTGTGCTCGGACCCTAAATATAAAATACAAACAATGATGGAAATACTGGTTGAGAATATGAGTGTGAAAAACCAAATGTGGAACAGAGTGATGGCTTGGAGACTTAAAAGTCCTTTCACCTGAAGCAGCAGATAATCTGTTAAATTTGGAATATTGGTCGAAAGGCCAATTGTAATCATGAAACACCCGTTTAGAGACAGAAGCTTGATACTTGCAGTTTCCCGGGTGCAGCAGCATCTGGAAGACAAGGCCTTCAGCTTGAGTTGGGTCAGGGTGTGGCAGTTGAAGTTGCTAACATTGGACCAAAGTGGGAGATTCTATGGCCTTCAGAAAATCCGCAGTCTTTCGGGTGAAATGCCTTTTAATAGTAAAACTACTGACCAATCACAGCGAGCTCCGTTCCCAGAGAAGCTGTTAGATATGACACCCTTGTATTACAGGGAGGTCATGAGGTGGTCAGAGTTTTGCTCTGAAAGTAACAATGTTCCTTCAGAACTATATGTACTTGTACTGATACAAAGCTAAGTTTGTTGGAAATGAATGTGTCGCATGTATAGCTTCACGGGGAGTCTAAACATGAGTTAGCTATCTTGTACGATTACAGAAATAACACAATGCTTAGGATATGGTTATATAACAAGCTGATAAATTAAAGAAGGACTTATCCAACTGTAATTAAGCTTTGGGGTATTTATCAGAATAGCATTTAACAACACTTAAACTAATATCAGATATTAGCGTCCCATTAAGATCCTCTGGTGCTTTTTCCCATTGTCTGTTGATCGCATTCCTTTAAGTCCAGAGCAGAGAGAGGAGGAGGGGTAGAGCAATAAAGATCACCCATTTGGTTAGTCAGGCTCTCCTTGAGTGTCTCTTATCTGATAGTTCTCTTTGAAGCTCTGGTGGTGTGATCTGTTGCTTTACACTCTGGGTTCTGGTTGTCCTGGCTTTGGCTACAGGCCGTCTGCGAGGCTGATCTACACACACCTATGACCTGCAGGAAAGTTCTGTGTCTTTTGGGCAGCTGTGTCTGTTCATATCCTACCCAGGTAGAGATGATCCATGTGAAACAGCAGAAAGAAAGTTCACATAAGGATGAGCGCTTCATGATTCCTCTGTTGCTCTCATGTTACCAGATACCGTCTTATGATGCTTAAAAAGACATAACTAGTAAAATCTAGATGTGTTCCTAATT
The DNA here is from genome assembly GCF_000690725.1 of Stegastes partitus. Taxonomy (NCBI): domain Eukaryota; kingdom Metazoa; phylum Chordata; class Actinopteri; family Pomacentridae; genus Stegastes; species Stegastes partitus. The sequence continues at coordinate 278,808 of NW_007577774.1, forward strand.
GCATCAGGTCTGTGAATCTTGATATAAAATGTTTTTTGGGAACTTGCATTGAATGACTGAATTCTACATAGCGTGCATGTAAGTCATTCCACTTTTTGTGAGTCAAACATGCACATAAGTACCTGATAAATCTTTGATAGTGTGGCCTGGCATGATACACCACCAGCAACACAAAAACAGACAGACTGAGGTTGTGTCACACTATTGTGCGCTGCTAACAACACAGAGGCACTTGCTCCACAAATAGGTGAAAAATAATCAGCAATTGGGTTCAGACTCCTTAAAGTCTTGAATGTAAATCATCTGCAAAATATCTCCTGGTTACTGAGGAACCTGGAACATATAGTGCAACATAAAGTGAGTGACGCAGCTGCCCGCGGTGCTGCAGTACTGCATGTCCCCTCAGTCACCACATTTAACCAGGCAGCCATGTCCAAGGTCCTCTACAAATGTCAGTGTCACAGACAGCAGCTTAGGGTTAAAACAGAGTCAGTCTGTAGCTGCCACTGAGAACATGGAGGTCGTGTCCTCTGATTTTGTTCTGGGAATCTGTGCGGATGAACAATCTGAGGGGTATTTATGATTTACAATTAATAACCTACACATGGTAATTATTTTACAAGCAAACTCCACCATGTTTAGGATTGATAGATATACCTAAGTTTGACTACTACAAACCCCCTAAAAGTCTACACTGGGATACTGGTGCTGTTACAGTCCCTTGCTTGGAAATATAAACATATTTCTGACTCTTTTAATTTGAAATTTCTCAGCCTGCTTGCGTAAATGTGACCCTGTGTATAAATAATTTTTTTTTATCCTGATCAAAGAACAAGTAAATAAGCCCAAGAATCTTATCAGGCATTCATTGAAACTTTAAATGATATACCATGGATGTATTTATAATATAATCATTTATTTATAGTTGTCTGGATGGGAGTAAAATGGCCTTTAGCTTATGTTGAATTTTTTTTTGAAGAAAATCCAGAATAAACAGCCAGTTGCTATGACTTGGACTCATCGTCTCAGTATAGGAATAATAAAATCATGTGTGCAACTTCTTCTATCATTCATAATTAATTGGTTTATTTTTAATTAATGATTATGGCATTCATTTATTAATACACTTCAGCAGCACATACACCAAACTTTCCAGTTTCACTGAAATTATAAAGCTATTTCACATATTACACTGATATTGATATTGAACATACTATTGAGAAAGTAATACTGCAGTTATATTATTGTTCAGTGTTAAGATGTTTCAGCTGATCTTCCTGCAGAAGGTGGAGGAGTTTTACAGCAGAAAAGATCTCTTGTGGCATTATAGAACATTTTATTCCTAAAAAAAAACATAGCCAAAAAATAGATTTATTAATAGAAGGACAAAAAGATAACAAAAACCTTGTGTAAAAACCTTTGACTCTAATCTGAAACAAGAACTTTGAAGTTGACTTTATGCAACATTTAGACTTCTGTAGTGGAAATGTACGTAAAGTGGCACATATTTAGACAGATACACGCCTCCTTTGCATATTTATTTACTGAAACTAAACATGTTTGCATATGTTTATACATTCACACAACTGCACTTTGCACTACTTAAGCCATTACTTTTTTGTACATGTTCAGCAATGTGTGACTCCAATTTACTATCTTTAAAAGAATAAGCTGCTTTCATAGATACACTTGCACAAGCTATTTTGTTTTCTACTAGATGTTTCTGTTGTATATCTGACTGTGTGAATGCACTGACAGGATTGCTGCTTTATTTCCTTGTGAACTGTGAAATGACAATGGAGGAATTATTTTCTTTTCTATTCTATTTAAAAATAAAATATCATCAAACTTGTAATGCAAAACATAATCGTCCTATTGCCAGTAATCAACTGGGGAAGTTTCATGGTGATATCTATTCACCTGTTGTGACTCCCCCTGAATATTCTAAGTCCTGGTTGAGTCACAGCCCCAGGGTTAAATATCATTTAAAAGTCATGCACATTTGCCGATATGTGTAATTGATTGATTGATTGATTGATTGTGTATTAATACGTCATCAACACGTCATTTGAAGCTGCTACAGTTGTTGTTTCTGTCACAGTGTTTGGTTCCAGCTGATCTTCTGACCGCAGCCATTATTATAGTCAGGTTACAGCACGCGAACACGCAGCTCAGACCAGCGCGCGGACCCACACTGAGCACGCGAGGACACAATATGGGTGAGGAGTCGACACGCACGCATTTCACGGCAAAACTACACAGATAGACAACGTGTTATACTGTGTATTGTATTACATATAGTGTGTTGCTACGGATTTAACAATGCATGCAATAGTACATTTAAATACCTAATGGCTCCTGTGTTTATTTGCAGTTTAATTTCGTGTAGTTATTTAACTGATTATTAGAGTATAAACAAACATACCTTCATTCATTTCTGCTAAATTTATTTAGATTGTGGTCTGACCTCTCAAACTTCTGTGTGCCATTACAAAATACGTCAAGGCAGGCACTCTGCCTTCATAGCATTATGGGAATTGTAGTCCGTTGTCCACTCCATCTGAGGTGCCAATAATCCTAATACACTACATTACCCAGAATGCTGAGTCATGGTAAACGTCAACTGCAATCACAGTTGTATCTCCAACATGGCGTCGCTGGGAAGGAGGCGCGGTGTCCCAGTAAGCAGGGAGAGGTCAGTTACTCCACATCTTGGCCATTAAACGAAAATATTTTACCACGTTGCATGTTTTTGTCGATGTCACCGTTCACCTGATCCCGAACATGCACACCGTTCGGGACTCAAAGTTAAACGCCAACACGAGAAGTCGGAATTTTAGCCCATGGTAAGCTAACGTTAGCTGGCTAACGTGTACGGCTAGCTAACGTTAGCAAGGAAACAAACTAGCAGCTCATGTGATGTTTTGGTTATTCCGCAGCGGCCGATTAACTGCGTGAAAAGTTAGATTTTACCGTGTGTCAAAGCGAAAACCGGAGCGATATTATGCGGCTTGCACGCTGCACGACTGCGGCTCAGCTTAGAGTGTTGTCCGCTGTGTTTGTCGACCTGTTCTGGAAGTAAAACGGTTCTCAACTTAGCTGGCCAGTCCTCCAACTTTCTACCATGTAAGCGAGTTAGCTAATGTACCGAACCGACGCTCAGGTACAGTGTGTCCCCTGCATCGGGACTCTAAGAAGACTTTCACTTGAATCTAAATTATTTTAAATTTTATCTTGGCTAATACTCCGCAGTCTTTGGAGCCGCTTCTTATCTGTTCAGTCGTTGAAGTTTGTTTGCCATTTACTCAAGGTGCACTTAAAGGCCTCGGAGTGTTGACACTGATCCACACACGTCTCTGTTGTATTTAAACGGAATTTGCGGGAAAATATCAGTTTGTATAAATGTTTTTGTCCTTAAATAATACTCTTATAATTACCTAGAGAAATGCAGACGTGCTCTCTGCATTTTGACTTTTGTTAATTATGACCTGATGTAAAATAGGAATTAACACGTGTTTTTTCCAGGGCTGATATCAACACCGAATATTATTAATGAAGGAAACTAATATTTACAACTGATTTTTACATTTGCAGTAACAATATAGAAACAGGTATAAAAACACAAAGCTTTTCGATATATATACTTAATTAATAGAGAAGTTTTCAACATTTATTCTTCAGTGTTTACAGTCTGTTATTCATGACATGTAAGCAATCGGACAGTGCAGTGAGCAGGACATTGATCAACATTGCTATAGATGGAGGTGACTGCATCAGAATCAAAGTAGGGTGTTTTCAAACTAACTTATTTTTTTTAGCCAGACGTCAGTTCAAAACAACACCAACAATTAGAAAATTTCTGAATATTGGATCAGATAATCAACAGCAGTCGATCAATCTCTAATGTGAAGCAAACCACAGCAAAATCGCTTATGCGACCCAAGTATACACATTGAAAACAACAATGTTAATAAATAATTTGTGGTTACATGTAATGTAGAACACCATTAAGAATTTAGATTGAACTTGTGTTCGTATATTCACACATCTCACAAGTATCATTGTAACCAAATGTCAATAAGTTGTTGGTATTAGTATGCTAAAGCATTGACTGAACATCAACAAATTAACATTAAATCCCAACTGATATGTCTCAACATAAGCAGATAATTAGGGAACACAATCTTAGATTATTGAGTCTTTTCATTCTAAACTCTGTTCTTTCTCTTACTGTTACCTGCCTGCTGTTTTGTTTCTGCACAGGGGAGTGATGGCGGCGTCAGACTGCTACATCGTGCACGAGATCTACAATGGGGAGAATGCGCAGGACCAGTTTGAGTATGAGCTGGAGCAGGCACTGGAGGCCCAGTATAAATACATTGTTATCGAGCCCACGCGGATCGGAGATGAGACGGCCCGGTGGATTACCGTGGGCAACTGCCTGCACAAGACGGCTGTGTTGTCAGGCGCCGCTTGCCTCCTGACACCACTTTCACTGCCCGTTGAATACTCGCGCTACGTGGCGTTGCCCGCGGGCGCCCTCAGCGTGGCCTGCGCTGCCCTCTACGGGATTTCGTGGCAGTTTGACCCCTGCTGCAAGTACCAGGTGGAATATGACAGCCAAAAACTCTCGCGGCTGCCCCTGCATACACTGACCTCCTCGACGCCCGTGGTATTGGTACGCAGGGATGACATCCACAGAAAGAGACTCCATAATACGATAGCACTGGCGGCCCTGGCGTATTGCGCCAAGAAGATCTATGAACTCTATGCGGTATGAGTGCACTCTGAAGAGGATTTAAGAACCAACAGAAAAAGGAAAAAACAAACAAAAAAACAGAACCTACCCACCCCCAGATGTAAGAAAAGTGGAAGTCACGATCAGGCCCAGCAGTTAGCGCCACATGTGGTGGGTGCTTCCATTTTGAACTTTGATCAGAGGGATATAGTTAAAACTAGAAGGAATTGTTTTTTTCCCTTACATTTCCTTTACTTCTATGTGACAACAACAGCACACTTATCTCTGTAGTACCCTTGCGCCTCCTCCCCTGCGCTCTCCACCTGCATCCTTGACACGCAAGAAGCTAGTTCACAAGGGTATGGCAGCAGTTCCTGCGGACTGAATTGTATTGGAGTGCCGTGGACAGACATGTTTTGTGTACCAAACTCTTTCCCTTTTCCCTCGTAGTTTTACTGTACCCCTTTCTTGCTGATCAGTACATCACCCTTCATTAAACATTAGGATATTTCAAACTCACTTTTCTGTACTTTACTTTTTTCATTAAATGCATTCTACATGATGTCATAAAAGAGCAGATGGCTCAAACGTATTTGAGATTGTGTCTTGTTCATGTAGATTTTCTGGTTTAAACAAATGCAAGGAAGATCTTGTGAGACAAAGATGTGGCTCAATGTCCTCTTTTGAAAAAAACTACCAACTTCTACTAATGTATAGTACATGAAGATCAAACCAAACCCAATATAGCGACTGTTTGACAGCACAGTTATTACTCAGCAAATTCTACGTTCCTACATCCTTCTATATACTGTGTTTATCCCCAGAGGCAGCAATACTGATTATGAGATGAAAAACAAGTATAAATGAGGTGAGGGATGATGGAAAAAGGAGATTTGGAGAAACTGGATGATGAAGTGGAATTTTGTTGTTTGAATTATGGTAGAATACTCAGTGACAGTGATCACATTGCAGACACTAATTTAAAAGTAACTAATTTTAATCTCCATTACAAGCAGAACAGCAGATTGTTGAAATACATGTAAATGTATGTGAAATAAATTCCACTGATTTGTTTCAAACAGGAGTCTGTAAAGCATTTTCCACCGACTCTAACTGCAGCGCAGTTACAAAGAGTTCAGTTTTTCATGAAAATGTTCAGCTGTTGACGTTGATAATTGTCCTACAATTCAATACAAGTTGCTTTTGTTTTTGTTTTTTTTAAAAAAATATATATGTGGTGCTTTCATAGGTAAAATGTATAGTTTCTTAATTGTGCACAGTGTATGAAAGCACCTCATCAGACAACTGAGACCCCGGCTGTTGGCTTTAACCGGGAGAAGATTCCATTTGCAAACTGCTATTTTGTTCACAGTCAAACATTGACTTTGCAGCCTCGGCCTCGGTGTGTATTGGCTGCTGTATGTGGAAAACCACAGGCATGCAGCTCTTGCATTTCCTGCTCAGTCATTTTGAAATTGGAAAAAAATAAATAAAATGCAATGATGCACACTGATTGCAAATCCTCCTAATGCTATTTATTCTCACCATACACACATATATTTATATCTTACTGGATAAGTAGAACTGAAGTGGGGAGATAGCGGCTCTGAAGCAAGGGGACGAGGCTCGGAGGAATGGCCAGAGACAACCTTGTTACTCTGCTGATTTGTGGCCAGACGAGGGAATTATTTGTCAGCTGACCTGCTGAAACTAGTGGTCTTTCACACAGGTTGGGCTGTTTGTCAACCAATTTAGGGAGACACTGCTTGGTCTGGCGGTACACACAGAATATCTGGATATCGATGACTGTCGCTTATGCTGTTTATTTATGCTTCTTTAATCTTACATAAATATGAAACAGTAACCTTTTCTCAACCTGTCTGCTCAAGGAATGACACAAATGGATCTAAAACTAGTGAATCCTGTTTACCTCCTCCCCTGTTGAGCTGTTTTGGTGTCTGGCTGACGTACAAGCTGTATGGCACAAATGACAGCTCACTGGCCTTTCATTCACAATAGAGTTTAAGCGACCTCTGCTGGCAAAATCTATTAAAAGCAGGATACACTTACACCACTACTACAAAGAAGTGCAATAATCCATTGAAACTGAGTTGCAAGTACTCTTAACCAGCATGACTACCACAACATTCTGCATAATGGAACCATCGTTTTGATTTCAACACAACAATGAGTTAAAACACACCTCCAGGTTCTTCAAGGACTTTTTCACCAAGCAGCAGAGCGATTTACTTGACCCAAAACCAGCTGAGATCGTTCAGGATCAGCCGAGTGAAGAAAATCAGCCAATGCTCAGCATATGTGGGGCTCCTTCAAGGCTGTTGGAACAAGCTCCATCATGCGCTGTTGTGAAGCTGCAGAGGAGAGTAAAGTGTATGCAAAGCAGCTATCTTGTCTTATTTTAAGCTCTGTATTTAGTTATATATTTAGGCTAGCCAGTTCTGATATAAATGAGATGTTCTGGCAGCCAACGGTATTTGTATCTAGATGTTTTACTTAAGTTAAAGTTCTCTATCACACGTGGAAATCATGCATGAAAAATCCTACTGAAAGTACATAAGCACTAGCAATAAAAAGGAGTTCGAATAGAATGAAGAGAATACTTTATTGATCCCTCATTGGGGGAAATTTCCACACCACATTAATTAATTATTACTTTATTAGTTAAAGTAATAACTATAACTGATATGTTATTATACATACCATCTTTAGAACATTAATACTGTGGCATCAGTGTGTCAGCAGCAAGTTGTAGCTGCTGTGAACTACATTATCTACATCAGATAAATCTTAGGAGTTGTCAGAATGTGAATGTGAGAGGAAATAAGAAGAAAACAAAGTTCTGAAATATAAATGTGTTTACATCTAAAATGGGGCTGTACATTGCTTTTATAAGAAGCCAAAATGGTCAGAAACTGGTTTAATATTTTAGAATGTGTATTCAAAAGCTTGTTTTATTAGAACACATTGTGTAAAATCTCAATCCTAACAGTTCCTAAAACTGTCAAATAAAACCAATGGAGCAGAAAGAAGCTACACAATTTACTTCTGCAATGTAGTGTAACTGAAGCTAAAGTAGCTTAAACTGCAAATACTAAAAAATGAAGTAAAGGCATCTTAAAATGTACTAAAGTATAGTAATTAAATTAATATAGTTCGTTTCTGTCCACCACTACTGGAAACAAATAACATATGACACGAAACACACGGGTGTAAATGATCAAATCACCGGAACTTCATCTCCCATAATTCCGAGCAGCTTTCACAGCGGAAGTGAGGTAATTGGTCCGCTGCCTTATAGGAGAACACGGACGTTCTTGAAACACGGACACACACTGCAGCTCCACATAGCAGCACAAACCAGGTGAGGTCTGTAAGTAAAATATAAACCTGTAAGTGAACTGTAAACCTGCAGTTGTGTTTCAGTTAGAGGTTTATTAGACTGTGGATGTTAGCTAACGTTAGCTTCAACAGCTAAGGTTGTAGTTTTACACAGTTAGCCTGTCTGTGCAGAGAAAGCAATGCTGAACTCACTGTGTACTTCTGTATTTAGGGGTTTAGCTTAACTAATTGTATATGTTGTCAGTGTGAATTTCTCCCTTATTAGCATAAACATGGTTTGCATCACTGCATAGGATAATTGATGCCTTTAATTAGCAAAGCTATTCAAAATGGCTTCAAATAACACGTGGTTTTAACTCATGAATACAGAGATTTATGTAGCAAAGTTTTCAAAAAAATATTTGCACTATAATGTTTAAGTCATGGAGAATATTTGAGTTACTGTCCTTATAATTATAAGCGTGTTCATCTGCTAAAACAGACACTGAAGAACTGAAAGCATTGAGGCTCACAAAAAGAAAAAAAAAATTATGCATCCTGTTGTTTGAGGTTTATTCAAGAACTAATCAGCAGCAAATACAGTTAACACGTGGTTGCCACACACTTGATAATGCCTTTGTTCCTGACACTACACAATAAACAAATCACAAGAAAATGCAAAACCCTTGCCATTATTGGTGTGGTACACCACAAACCCCTTTTGTTTAATTGTTTGTCATGTGGTGCACTGTTGGCAGAGATGTGTTGGCAATAAAAAGACACTGAAGATGCTCAAAATACAGACATAAAGTATGTAATATTTTCTATGCACTCTTGTTTCTCTCTGAATTTCTTTTTTAAGCAAAAATCCTGATCTTTTCTGAATATTGCTGTCTTCTCTGACTGACTTGACTTGTGGACATGTGGAGTTTGGGAAGCTTAAGCCATGGTCTGGTTGAACTGCTTAGTACGTGTAATTTATCAGTAATTTATGGAGACTGTCCAGTCAATCAGAATCAAGCATTCTCCCAGTCCATGGCATAATACCTGATATTGGACACCTCGTCAGGCAATATGCAAGGTTTTTTTTTTTTTTTTTTTTTTAAAGGGCTGATACCAATACAATAATTATTGATCAATTACACTGATAACAACACAAAACTTAATTGAATTGCATCTGTTTTTTACGATTGACATGTATTCAAATAAGGGCTGCAAGGTGGTGCAGTTGGTAGCACTGCTGCCTCACAGCAAGAAGGTTGCCGGTTCGCGTCCCGGCGGGGGCACCAGGATCTTTCTGCGTGGAGTTTGCATGTTTTCCCCGTGCAGCGTGGGGTCTCGCCGGGTTCTCCGGCTTCCTCCCACACAGTCCAAAAACATGTTGAGGTTAATTTGTAATTATTAATTGTCCGTAGGTGTGAATGTGAGTGTGCTTGGTTGTCTGTCTCTAAGTGTGGCTCTGCGATGGACTGGCGACCTGTCCAGGGTGTCCCCTGCCTTCACCCTAAGTCGGCTGGGATAGACTCCAGCCCCCCCGCGACCCTAGTGAGGATTAAGCGGTGTAGATAATGGATGGATATGTTCAAATAAACATGAAGTTTTCATCATTTTCCCCTTCAGTGTTAACCAATCAGACAGTAATGTGGGCGGAATGTTGCTCAATACTAGAGCGTGGTGACTACAGATAGAGAGAGGCGGCTGCATCAGAGCCAAAGCATTAGCCTGATCCCTTATGTATTTGACACTGTTGCTATGCTGGCTGTTTGTGTTGTGTTTTGGATACGGGACAAGTGGAAGGGGCTTAACTCAATGATACAGACATTAAAACATCCACAGTCCCATCAGTGTTGGGGTTTAAGAGCTTACAGAAAAGGTCAAAGTCACCTTGTAGCCTGTTGACAGAGCTTTTCTGTGCATTTTCTTTTTACATTTATAGGCAAATATGCTATTTTATCCCAAAACCAGTCATCGACTTAAGAGCAACAGTTATTTACATTATATATACTCTTCAATAGTGTACTCTATCAATCAGCTGAGAGCAATTGCAGTGTTGCAGCAGCATCCCTCAAAACACACTTAAAAAGTATAATTAAAAAAATATATACAAGAAAAAACATTTAAAAATAAAACACAACAATGAAAATTGATTTAGAATAGGATAAGATAAAAACTCTCACAGTGCAAATTAAGGTTGAATGTTAAAAAAAAAAAAAAAAAAGATTTAAAATCAAGTTTAATGTGCAAATTCCTCAGAGGTCTTGTCTCTTTGCACAGAGGGGAGTCATTCTACAAAAAAGTAAACTATACCCTTTGAGTTTGCTATTTTTGATGTTATTATTTAATTGAATTTAATTTTGTTTTCTTATCGATGGAGCGCAAGAGTCACCCACAGTTTGATATCAAAATAAGAAAGTCTGTTGCATGTTAGCAGTGGAGGCTCACTAGGGTAAGATGCATATTTTAAGCAGGCCTTAGTTGGTTCACTGCTCTGTGCAAGAGCAATGGGTTTGAATGTTGTAATACTCCAAAGCTGCAACAGTTACAGATGGGAAAACTTTTTCTCCTCGCTGATTTCGTCTGTCCTTGTGACTGCAGGTTATCTGGTGTGGAGCAGAGCGACTGACCGTCAGCCATGGAGCGCGTCATGGGAGGAGGAATGCTTCCAGTGGTTTTAACGAGTGTTGGTGTTTTGATGCTGTACCGGATACTTGTCCGCCTCAGAAGAGGAACTTCTGTACAAGGAGCTGTCGTGGTCATCACAGGGGCCAGCTCTGGACTCGGCAAAGGTCAGAAGACGCTTAGTCATCTCTTTCTCACTGCAGCTTACATGGAGATGTTCTCTACAAATCACTTCAAATTCATTGACCAAACTTTTGCAATATATGTAAGATGACTAAAGGAAGTTTTAATTTATGTGTTAAATTGAGAATTCAAATGTAATAAGTCTGAAATCACTCTCAAGTGTGTGGTCTATGTTTTCATCAGTTTGTTGCAGTTTTTCTCCTGCCACTTCGAGTCCTCATTTAGTTTCAAAAAGTTCTTACTCATACAATTGTCAATATCAGTATTATTTGGCAATGCAGAAATATACAATTGTGTATCATCAGCGTAAAAATGATATTTGCATGGTGATGACTACTAATATTTCTAATTGGACACATTTATCATGGAAACAAAATTGTCCCCCGAGTGCTTCCTTGAGGAACTTAATGTTTAGTGAGTGTCTGATTCATGAGCATCCGGGCTGAAAAAAAACTGTCTGCCAGTTAAATAAAACTGCGAAAACATCGCCATAGAGACCCACTTATTTCTCAAGTCTGCCAACTGAAACCTCATTGTCGACTGTGAAACAAGGACTGCCACGTTGTTTGTCTCCTCAATAATCCTCAGATTGTTAAGTTTCAGTAGGTCTGTCCATTGCTTTGGCCTGTTCAATGACTTGATTGGAGCTTCTATAAATGCTGTTTGATGAACAAGTAGTTGATTAAAAGCATTTTCCTTCAAAGGTTTACCAAGGAACGGTAGATTATGAATAGGTCTGTAAATGTAGATCAGGAGAGATTTTACAATTGAAGTCTTTGAAAGCTGAAGTGAAGAAGCCAAGGCTAAGAGAGGAATGTATTCTAGTTGTTACTTTTGAGAGTCAGTGTTAGCATGCTTTAAACAGGTCGACTGGGATGAGGAAGGAAGTCACCTGGAAGGAAGATCCCAGCAGGTTTAAGTGTCTGCATTCATAATGCTGCCTCGAATAGAAAGTACTTTTTCTTTTTAAAAAAAATAACACATTCTCTGCATTTAAGACCGCGTCACTCTGAGATATATTGCTTTATTGGAGTTGTGAGATAAACTGCAGCCTCGTGGTTCGGTGCCGAGATGCAGGTGCTTGCATGGCGTTCTTTGATATTCACAAATTACAGGGGGTGTGCTTCTTGTGTTGCAGAGTGTGCACGGGTCTTCCACGCTGCAGGTGCACGGCTGGTGCTGTGTGGACGAGACGCATCTCGCCTGCAGCAGGTGGTCCAGGAGCTCACAGCAGGCTCGACAGGCGCACAGCAGCAGGTATCTACACCACAGTGACATACTCTGATTTCTTGTAGTGCTTTAGCATTTTTTTTTTTACGCATATTTCTTTTTACAAGCCTCATCATTATCAGTCCTTTTCTCAGCTCTGCTTATCAACCATCATTTAGCCGCTAAGAGTTCCTGACTTTGAAACATCTTGTATATTAGTGACAGAACATAACTGTTCTGCGTTGCTCATTCACCAGACTCACACTCCCAGCACTGTTCTCTTCGACCTGGCTGACGTTGACACAGTGGACAGAGCTGCAGAGGAGATCCTGCGATGTTATGGACAAGTGGACGTCCTCATTAATAACGCTGGAATCAGCTACCGCGGCAACATACTGGAAACCCACGTATCGGTTCAACGGGATGTTATGGAAACAAATTACTTTGGGCCCATTGCTCTCACTCAAGGTTAGTGATGGAGCATGTTGATTTTTATTTATTTTGTGTTGTCTCCAAAAATAAAGAGTCCCAAAATGAGCAGGGAGTCATTGTCATGGGCCTGGGCCTATTGATAGCATCACTTCTCACAGGACAGGCATGTTGCTTGGTTTCTCTGATAAAGATGCAAAAGGGGTCGAGGTTTAAACATTACAGATCTAGAGTTTAGTGGCGCGACACAATACAGCAGCTCCGTCACACTCACTCAAATTTAAATTCACAGATGATGAATTCAACTCAATCTCCCAACTGTACTGCAGAGAATCAATGATTACTTAAGTCAGAAATACGATTAGAGCAACATGATGCAGTTTCATGCAAGACTTTTTCATCATGGTGATCATTTTCTACATTCCTCAGAAGGTTTTTTTTTTTTTCAATCATTCAGAAAATAAAAAATAATTAAGACAACAAGTGTAACGCTGGATCGTCCACACTGTTGGTATAAAAACATGAAATTCTGATGTATTCCAACTGGAAAACCGTAAACCATACGGATCACAGGTCCTTCATGCAGATTTATTAGGAGGGTAATATTTTACGTTACTCTTCTTTCTTTCTCTCCTCCCTTCACAGCTCTCCTGCCCTCCATGGTTCGCCGGCGCAGCGGCCACATTGTCGTCATTAGCAGCGTCCAGGGAAAGATAGCCATTCCTTACAGATCAGCCTGTAAGTTGTCTTTACTTATTTCTTTAAACAAACAAGACAAAAGGTTTTTCCACCGAAACGTGACTCTGGTTTGTCCACCCTGTGGTCAGATGCAGCCTCGAAGCATGCCACCCAGGCCTACTTTGACTGCTTACGGGCAGAGGTCGAGCGCTATCAGATCCCAGTGACGGTGATCAGTCCTGGGTACATCCGGACCAACCTGTCGGTCAACGCTGTCACAGGAGACGGCTCCAAGTACGGAGGTGAGGCAGTAAAAAAAAAAAAAAGAAGTGTGTGTGACTGTGTTTGAACTAACAATAAGAGATTTGGTGCAATTGTAGAGGAAGTCAGCAAAAAAAGTGCTCATTTTAGAAGTTGACACATTGATTACTTGGTGAATGTGTGTGGATGGGGCTTTGCCAATAATGTGTCCTGCTGGGTTTTCTGTCTGACTGGGTTTTGATGTTTTCATTTTAGGAAAAGTTACTTTCTCTTCAACATTACAGATAAAGTAAGTTCTAACAGTTCATAGACCCAACTTGTGCAGGATGCATTGCCTTTTACTTTCTCATGTGCAAAGTTTTAGTTTTAATTTTCAACAAAATCTGGAGTAACAGAGCAGTTCTGGTGTTAGCATGAGTGCGTTTGTGCAATTAGCATCTATTTGCCCACATTTAAGGTGGAGAAAGACATTACTGTGAAAATTTGTTGATGTTTGAACACCTTACCTGTCAACATTTCCTCAGAAAACTAATCTGTCAAATTAATGAACCCACATTGCTCTGGCAACAACTCTAACAGCTCGGTTATTTGACCGAAAAAGAAATGTCCCAGCCTTATTGGCGTGCAAGTGGATGTCTTTTTCCTCAAAGCTGAAGCAAAACAAAGATTCTGAAATAAAATGAGCGACATGCAAGCACATGAATGCCAAATAAAACACAACTGGTCAGAGTTAGTTGATTAAATTGTCTTTACTGACCAGTAGAACCACTCCTGGCTGCAGACAGCATCCATTCCCCGGTGGAGTCCGAGCCAGTGACCTGTGGTTGCTGTGCAGACGAGCCCAGAGTAGGATGGGAGTCTGTGGCAGAGCTCGGTGGTGCTGAAAATGGCTTGTTGCTTCATATTTCCCCTCAGAAACTATGTGAACAGCAACGCCGTCTCTCACACCTTCTCTACAAGCTGCTACAGCACAACAACCATCCACTGCAAAAAAAAATAAGGGGGAGCAGAGATTTAAAAATCCTGTGAATTTACGCTGTCGTCCACAGAATGTGCAGGGATTCATAGAGCTGTTATGTGAAGCAGCACAAATGTTATTGGTTGGCAGGAGTAGTGTGTGGAGTCAGGGCTGTGTATAAATGCATGTTTTTTTCAGTGCACATACACAACGGACAGCTACTGGACGGCAGTGAGATGGTTACTGAATTTGGCAGAAAGTGTATTAAATTAGAATGTCTTGCTCTACCTTTTACGTTCTCCTACATAGTGACAGGAGTAATACTTGTCAGGTTTTAAAAAAGACTGGATCAAGATGGGCTCCCAGGCAGCACAAGTACATTTGTATAGCGCATAAAGACAAAATATGATGAATTTAAATCGATTAATCAAGTGTTTTACATAACAAAACCACCATTCCCCCTTAAACATTGCTATGATGCTTATGAGGGCGATATATTCAAAAAACAATATAAGTATTCGATGGAAATAGCTCACACAGAATAAAACAAGACATACGCAATACAATCCCAGTCATGGAGCAGTTTTCTGCTGAAAATCCTGACTCCCTGGTGTCACTGATGCAATACGTTTCTTGTCTGTGCAACTCTGATTTCAGTTGTGGATAAAACCACAGCTATGGGTCGGGACCCCGCAGATGTGGCTCGGTCGGTTCTGAAGGCTGTCCGTCAGAGGAGCAAAGATGTCGTTTTGGCCGGACTGGTGCCCAACCTGGCCATCTACCTCCGCACGCTGTGGCCTGCGCTTTTCTTCAAACTCATGTCCTCTCGCGCTCGCAAGGAGCAGAAACTGAAAGACGAGTGACGAAGCAGCAGGTGAGGAGACGGATGTTGTGGTCACGTGGACCAAAGACTGAACGGACGACGACAGACGGAGCTTTTACTGTGCTGAAAACCTGTAGACGGTGTGGTGTGACAGGACCTGTGGTTTGTGGTTTACTGTTGTGAGCAATATCTGGGGCTGAGCAGCAATGCTTAGTCAGTGAGCTATTTCTAGTTTAACTAGAAGTCATCAGAATCACTGCTCAACGACGAAGATGTTGTGTTGTTTAACTTGACTCTTGAAGAATGTTGGTTTGAAGCAGCTCTCATTTAATTTCCAATGCACATGTTAAAATTGTCTGGGAGATTGGTGTTTGTGGGGGATTTAACCTGTGTGTGTGTATATATATATATATATATATACATACACACACTGTTATGCCAAAAGTCACATATATGAGAAGAACCTAAATGCAGGACTTTGGTAAAGCTTTGCTGTACAGTGTTTCATCAGATGATTAACCTGCAGCAGTTGCAGTTTCTCTGCTGTAAAGCATGTTCTGTGGTTGAAGAGTTCCACTTTAACAACAATCTCTCTTAGAATCATGGAACAGCACCTGACATGTTTCTGGGTCATTTCTTCCACGTGGTTCTCAGAACACACCACTGAAATGATTCTCAGGTCATTTTAATGAGTGTAGGGAAAACACTGCATAGTCGAGTTGAGTTTCCCATTTGAGTAATTCAAACCATTTTTTCTCACTTTCAGTCCAGATGAGCAACGTTACAACTCCCCGATGATATTTGTGTCCTGTATATTCCTGCTGACTTACTTTGATAAGTTGTGTTGCTTTGAGAGCTGTGAATTTAGTTTCTGTAATGGGAACAGTGAGGGATTCAGTCTGCACATAAACCACTAATCCATCTCTGGAAAAGCAGGCAAACCTGAAGCTGTTAGCAGTAACCCTCAGGCCACACACTAACCTTTTAAAAGTTTGCATTTGAACTGGCTTTACCACAAAGTACACGCAATAAATACAAGAAACAAGCAGTTTTTATAACTATCTTTAAACACAGAATAAAAACACCTTTTACAAACTGAAAACTTAAAACAGGTTTTTTTCCTTTTTAGATGCCACCTTAATATTAAGTTAAACAGAAAACATTTTTTTTCTCAGAAATGTTAACAATAAATAGTCCAAACAACAATTTACATTATGTTACAAAAGCGCAGTGAATACTGGAATTGCCATTTGTACAAACAAAATCCTTCAACAGCAAAAACAAACTTGCCAGATTAAAAAACAAAACCTGCCGTTTATTCCATGTTAAGAATCATCTAGGGTGACAACATGAAGATTTTCCAGATGTCCTTCACAAACGAATAAACATCACAAGAGCTTGTCGTTTTAAAGTCAAAGCCCCCCCCAAGGTGCTCGAAGAAAACCAATGTTTCAGATCTGTGGAATGACAAGAGCTCTCCTACAATTTACACTCAGAGATCCAATCAAACATGTTGATGAGAAGATGTTCACAATACTGCATATTGATGATGCTGGTTAATAAAAATGAATCTGAACGCAATTCAGTCTGGACTTCACATGTGTGTAATCCCTGTTAATAACAGTACGTTAAAAGGTGAAGCTGCATGGATATAGTAGGCAAAAACGCTTCTGTTCACCTTTTGACCGCAACACAAAGAGTGAGCTGGTGTTAAAGGGTATTTAGAGCCAGTCATGCTGACATTAGCCATAGTGTTTTGTTAGTATCCAGTACCAGTCAAATAATGTTTTGGGATGTGATTAAAGAATCAACGCAACACTTAAAAAATAAGTCAACTATGGCTTTAGTGTTTGATTTAATTACACACATCTGACTGTTCGTTCTTACAGAGTTTAAATGGAGTGTAACACTACTGGTAACGTTAAAAGGTACCCCAAAACATTTTCAGTCTGTCATTAAAAAAAAAAGAAAACCCAGCTCCTTTATTTGAACTCTTTAAGGACTGCAAGATAAAAGCAAGAGCGCTAAGGTAAAAGAGCAATGTCATCATTTTTCACTGTAAGTGGAAAAAACAGTCAAAGAGCTGCCACCTGCTGTGACAGGGTTATTCAAGATTAGACTAAAAATCATCATGTTTGGGTGTACCATCAACCTAAAGTTAAGAATCAGCAACTGAAAAATACATAAATACCAGCTTACAAGGCCATCTCACTTGCTACCATCCCTTAAAAGTGGTGAAAATTTCACACAACTGGCAAAATCCCATGTGATTTCAGCACAAAATTCAAAAAGTAGTAACTGCAGAGAATCACATCTGTAGAATTACTGCCAAGTGGAGTCAACCATTGAGCTGCCATTATGCATGTGGCTGTAAGAAATGATTCCAAACACGCATGGCTAAAATACAACCAATAAAACCTGAACTGATAAGAGAGAAAGAGCACATGAAATGGAGGGCAGCAGGAAAGATTGTATTTTCTACCTGCCCTACTGTGTTGTGCTCCACTTTTGCAACATAACTATGGCAAATATTCTCACCATATTCAGCCTCTTTCTCACTGCCATTACTTTCAAAATCACACTCCAGCAGGGATCTGAACTGCACATTTTGGTGGATTTACACATTTTGGGGGTCAATCTGAGAGCGTAGAAGACACACACACCCACACCCACACTCACTCACACACACTCATACACACAAAGAGCAGGAACAGACATAAAAGATTGGTGAAAATATTTTGTTCAGATATGGCATAGTATTTTCCTGTACATGAGGTTGTGTTTTGTAAACGCATTTCTTTATCTAAAGTGTTTGTTTTTAAAGGGCATTTTACCTTAGTTCAGTTCAGTTCAGTTCAGTGAAACCATCGCGTTTCAAACCCGCTTTGAACGATGGTCAAGGTTCACTGTTATTATTGCACTTTTACAAACGGGGCAGGGATGGCTTTGAGGGTCATCCCCCGCAGTCGTCTTCCCTCCAAGGTAGACGGAAAGACAAAGAGGAGAAAGCTCTCATATCTCCGCTCACTCGACGACTCTTGTCCTCCAGATGGCGGCGGCTTGGTGGAGCCAGTTGCTCTCTTCCTCAGGGAGGCGGGATGGAGGGCTCGGTCACAGCCAGCTCCTGAGCCAGGTCATTGAAGCGAGCGATGTAGTCCACGCTGCTCTCGCTCATCATACACGCAAGCTGAGAGTCCATCTGCAAGCACAACCAAAGAGCTTTTTATGTGACAACAGCCAGAACAGCAGTAAAGACAAAAAACAAAGATGACACTTTCTTCACAGGAACAGTTTGATATTTTGGGAAATATATTCATTAGATTTTTGATCAAAAGAGCAAGATTAAGAGGAGTCATACCACTCTCATGTTTGTCCATCATATATAAGGCTACAGCAAGTTAGCTTAGGTTAAGACACATACAGGGGGATACAGCGGACTCTATCTCGCAGCCAGGTCTGAACATAAACATGGGGGTTTATAAAATGGGAACTGATAATTGTACAGTTCAGTTTTTGTGCACATTAAACAAAGATGAGGCTTTAGAGGTGTCAGTGGGTAGACTTCAGTTACCTTGGAACAGAGCCAGGTTAACCGTTCCCCTCTATGCTCAGTGTTTGCGCTAAGCTAACCAGGTGATGTTCATGTTTACTGCACCAACATCTGTCAGCAATTTCGCCATTTTTAAGACCGCCCACATAGGCAACTAAAATTACGAATTAGTAGATGACAAGATGCAAGATGTATTTTAACTTTCATATTTCTTAAACTCACTTCTGCCACGTCAGGAAGGCCACGGGATTGAAAGGAATCGTGAGAATTGCAGTCCAGGAGGCTTGGACCAAGCAAAGCTGTGCCGCTGGAGGGGCCAGAGGGGGTTAGGGTGGTCCGCCTGCCCTTATCAGGAGACACCATGCTGGCTGGAAGGGAAAAAAAGCAATAGAGACAGTGAATAGAAGGGAAAGCACACTGCCTTTATGAGCCACCACTGCAACAGGACGTCGAAAGATGTATTCGTATATTTGTGCATTAATAATGGAATGAATTTGAAGGCACAAAGACTTCCGAGTGGGAGTTTTCTATAAATAATGTCTTTTGTTTGAATTTATTCAAAGCTGCTGCGCACCGTTTTACAGTCACATTGACAAAGCTTTGATTTTCCAACAGCACAGGTACAATTAGACCAGTCTGCTTTCAGCATTAAAAGTTGTACTATTGTGAAAAACAATTATATGAATAAGCTCAATTACTCTCAACTCCTGGAAATTAAATGCACAGTAGACTTAACTAGAGCTACAATGAATAATAAACACATGAAAAAAAGTCTACAAAGATCTATAATTGCATCTGTTTATGAGACAAAAACACTTACAAAGGAGGCATCCCAGTGTGGAGTCCGATGAGTCGCTGGGGTACCACTGGGGGTCATGGCTGGGCGATGGGATCCAGCCTCTGGAGGGGCTGACGGAGGGAGACGAGGTCAACAGTTTGGAGCCGTCACTGTTGCCTAGCTTGGCTGGAGAGAGAGCCGCCTCCTCACCTGCAGCAGAGCAGGAAACAAATGAAACTGCATACACAATGTTCAAATACGCCTCTGAGGTTTCGCTGGTTGCATCTCAACATATTTTCTCTTCTCTTTCAAACCTCTCATAAGACCACAAAACCAAACTCGGTCATTGGGGATTAGAAAACTTCTCGCTGTTGTCATTCTTCATTTCAGTAAACAATCTCAGCTCCAGACGTATAATTTTACTATAGTGAAAGACACTCATCTTCTGTTTTGTTTATGAAGTTTTCCTTTAAGCAATTTGGCAGCTTCACAAAAATAAATTCTGTACCCAACATTAAATTCCTGCATGTGGGAGTGAAAAACACACACATACCATAGTGGGTAGAGTTGATGGCAAGCTCGATGATGGAGTCACTGATGTGTGTTTGAGGTTCTCCGGGGGCAAGAGCCTCTTCAGGGGGGCCTGGGAGAGAGATGTCAAGGAGCGAGACAACGCTGGGCGGAGCGAGGAGTGAGTCTCCACCACCAGTCGCTCCAGGAGACGGGGGAGGCAGACCATTCTGTGGAAAGAACAACTTGATTCAATGCAGCACAAACAACTTTAGCAATCCCATAAGGGGCAATTTGTTTGGAGCAGCTGGTGTAAAACAATAAGATGTAGACAAATATACAATATACAAAAGGAGAGTGAATACACCAGGGAGCTGTGTGTTGGATAAAAAAAAAAAAAAAGAAAGAAAGAAAAAGTTTACAATCAACCCTCTGAGCCTCATGTAGTTTATGGGCATTTTTGCTCCCGTCACATTTTTCATCACGTCAGGCCCATTTTTCACTGCAATATAAAGTCCTGCACCTCTATGGAAACAACAAAACCACGGCTACAAGAAAAGAGCACTTAGAAATGTCTTTTGTGCAATATGAAAAAGTTATGAAGCCATAAATTGTTTTGTTATTTAAAAAAAAAAAAAGAAAAATACAAGTTGAAGCCCCAACAGGCATTACCAATATGGGGAAAATTGTGGCTCTACATAATATAGATATTTTACCATTTACATTTTTAATTTGTCTTCATACTTAATTTTTTGTTACAAGGCTGCTGTTCACAGCTGAGTCCGTCACGGCTTTTCACTTGTGATGAGAAGTGCAGAATTTTTCGTTTTTATAGAATCTGCAAGTGATGCATTTATCTATTTTATATTTAAAATTTTGAATCAGGGACATCACTGTTACAATTCCAAGGGTATTACGTTATATTACTTGGGGTATTAATTATAATGTGAAAGCCATCTTGCTGAATTTTCTACCTATGCCAACAGGTCTGCTCCTTTTCTCAAACTCCACATCGTAAAATCTAATATATATAAGTATGTGTGCTCCTGACCTCTGGGACATTTTCCTGGATGAGTTGGGCGTCTGGTTCAGCATCAACAATGGGTGTGGCGGTGAGCAGAGTGCTGTTATCAACACTGGGAGAATCGAGCTCCCGGCAGGGACTGCCGGGGATGATGCCTGCAGACTTGGCTGCCAGGTCAATGGCACCTGAAAGAGTATTAACAGTTTAGGGACACATGGGATTTGTAACACCTGCGCATGCAGACACTTGATAAGCATGAACAGTAAATGAGACTTGAAATACCATAAAACAAACTTTATATATATAACTAAATATTAAAAAACATGTTACATGCATGTTGCTTTTGTGTAACATAAATGGAGGATATAAAGAAAAGGTTAATTAAAAATTAATTAAGCTTGAGCAGTATATACTCAGTATATAGAATTGAACAGCATTTCAAGAAAACAGAAAACTATATTTTCTAATAGAAGCAGTCCATACTGGAGAGCTGGCTGGTCACTGCAGAGCTGGATGCTGCAGAGGAAGTTTTGGACAGAAGAGGGCGGGAGGAAGGAGCCAGTCGAGTCTGGATTGGCCGGAAAGATCCAGTTCCTGAGGGAAAAAACAGGAAGAGAAAGAGTGAGAAATTAGCAGGGTTCCTGTTGATAAAGAGAAATCATGTTTACCAAAGCGAACACATAAATAAATGTGAAGAAAGTTGCTTCAAGGAGCAACTTTCAAGAACCAAAGTTTAACAGAACTCTGTTCACTAAACATTTGCTCCCTCAGGTGATAACATGTATTGATTGGTCCTAATGTCAAGAGTACCTGTGGCAGAGGAATTGGAGAGGATGGAGAAGGAGCAGACATGCTGAGGAGTGTCTCCTGTAGTTCTGGGTAGCAGTGTTCGCTGTGAACAAAACAGAAGCAATTCAACAAAATGCACAGTTAATTCAAAACAGTCTTTTGGCCATTGCTGCCAGCAACATGAGCCAAATCTGTACAAAGCAACGGACATGGTGCTCGCTTTAATCCCACCTAGTGGACTGAAATAAAACAACCTTGTGTTCTTCTCTTACCTGAACTACAAGTGGTTTCCGAAGCTGTCTGTTGCGAGGCTTTCTTTGTCTAGAAAGGAAAAGATCTGACTGCATCTGTAAAGGAAAAAAAGCATATGAACGTGTGCATAGTTATGTGGACGATGCATCAGTCTAGTCTTGGTGTAAAAACAATGTCTTACACTGATGGAGTCGAGCTGCTGTCTGAAGGCAAGCTCAGCCTCCTTGTTGGGGGAGAACATTCTGTTGTGGCGCGAGCTGTTGGGGGGCAGAGTGGTGGGTACTGCGAACACACCGCCTTCTGCATCGCTGCCCGCAGTTGAGCCCAACAGAGAGCGGGGAAGGTTGCGCCCACCTGAGGAGGGGAAGAACAGGTAAGATGCCATGCGAAGAGGGCAGCTATCTGAACTAAAGGGAGTAACCACATCTGGGAAAATACTACAAAGTATTCAACAATCACCTATAAAGCAGGAAGGATTTTCACAGCATTATTATTTCTCACTGTCAAACAACAACTACAGTGCCATCAGTATGAACACCTAATAAATCCCATCATATCAGTAAAATTGCTATTTGGGATATAATTTATGATTCTTCATGTATGTATTCTAACTAGTCCCTAACAACTAAAAGATTTTAAATGAGTTCTAACCCAAATTAAATGTTGTCAGTTTTTACACAGAGACAGCTACATTGGAGATGACCTCATATTCAGTGGCTGGAGTAGCAGCTTTAGAATATGCAAAACAGAGCCACAAATACCTGAAGCTCCAACAGTTGGCAGGTGTAATCTGGCCACTCGGACAGAAGCCTGCTGCCGGCCACAGCTGGGGCTGCGAACACCTGCTACAGGACCCTTCCCTGGAGGTGTGACAGCCTGGTTCTGCTCTTCTTGATGGGTCTTAAGTGGTGATGTGGCTGTGGAGCAGAGCTCTGGAGCCTGAAGGAGAATGCACATGATAGCATCCATTCTTTATGTACATTTCTAAATAAGGCTTTCACTACAGTTTAAAAGCAAGGAGGACACGGTTCACAGCCACTTCCCACAGTGGAAATCAACATGCTGTGAACCAATCTAAACCTCATCTGTGGAGGAATGAAAATTAAAATTCTGTGAACACACAGGAATATACGCCCTTCATACTGCTGTCCAGCTATAGAAAAATGATTGAATACCCTAAGATATTGAATATAAGTTGCATTCTTGTAACTGGGATGCATTAGTGGCAGGTTTTCAACCTTAATCTAACATTAAACATGTGTAAAACTTCTCATTTGAAACACGACTGCACAAAAAATCCTGACAGAAATTTAGTTTTCCAAGTTAAAATGGGTATCTGGCAACAAGGAATAACACTGGGAAAAACAGAAGTGAATCCTTACCAAAGGTTTAGGATTGACCTCAGTTGCAACCAGCTTGAGCAGGCAGCGCAGAACTCGGTTCGTCTTGTTGGGCTTTGGCTGTACTAAGGCTTGTCCATTTTCTTGGTTGCTGGGAGAAACCGCAGCTGGCAGCCACTCATATTCCAGCTGCAGCTTTCCTGGCTTCCCAAACATTAGGTAGAGCTCAGCCAGGGTGACATTCTCTGCGTCACGAGCACTCCAGCCCTCCTCTCTGATCTGCTCAACAGTCCGTTCTTTGGCTGCTGGTGCAGAGCCTTGCAACACGCCCTCCTCTGAGCCAGTCACTAGAGGTTTGGCTGTAGGAGTCTGGTTTGCCTCTGGGGAAGAGGTGCTGGTGTTTTGCTCTTCTTTGCACTGCTCTGATGAGCTCTCTACACCACCACACAACTTGTCCGTGTTTTTGGTCGCTGCTAAGCCAACAGTGGTCTCAACGACAGGACAGGTCTTGCTTGCCTCAGAAGATACCGTCCCATTTCCCTCCTCTCTGAGGGCTACAGTCTGCTGAGAGGAAACAGAGACAGAAAGAGACTGAGGTCTCTTCTCCTCTACCTTTGTAGAACTATCTGGCGATTGTTCAAGGTTAGGGGGTTCAGTCCGACGAGTATCACCCAAAACAGCCGCTGAAGCACCAGTGACAGCAGTGTTGCCGCGTGCAGATTTGCTGCCAGTTCGAGGTAACGGAGCTGTGTGAATGCCTAGGATCTGGGCAGCTGGCAGTTCCTTGGCATTAGGTCGGTTCTTGCCACTCTCTAACCAGTGTACAGTGCAGGAGGCCTTGGAGTGAACTACACGTGCCACACCAGGCAGCGTGGTCAACGTGCTGCTCTCAGCTGGAAAAAGAAAGAGCTCCTCTTGCCGAGGTTTGCTGGGAGAGGCTGTGCTGCACTGGCTGCCCTCGAGCGCCTCCCTCTCCATGAGACTCTTAAGCTGAAGCATCCGTGTTAAGAACTGCAACATAACTGACAGAAACAGATACATCCCCCAAAAAACAGCTGAAGTGCAATACAGCTGCCCTAATCCACATACCAAAGAGGGGGGAAAAACTTGTGGGGTACTGTGAAACATATCACAGTGTGTTTATAGCAACAGTTCTCAATATTCCTCAGAGGCAGAATAACATCTACTGTTACCTGCCAACCTTTCATCCAACACTCCCACTCAGGAAAACATTTTTTAAAGTTAAGTGCGCACAATGTGATTTCAAGGATACAATCCGCTGGTCGTGGTATGCCCACTTCTGTTTCAGATACTCGATGAGGCTGGAGACTTTCCTGTGGAGCTCCACCACCATCCTGGGTTGGACAAAAAAAAACAAGTTGAGTGATAACTGTAAACTCACAAGCTACAGAACACTAATAAGATTCCTGACATAAACAGTACCTTTGGGTTTAACACCTATCAAATGACTGAGTAAACATATATTTAGTTATTGACCTGAGCATGTACACTTAATATTATTGGTGACTATTTTCTAAAGCATATTTTTTAGTCAGTGTTATAGCCTTGTGAAACAACAGCTGCAAACAGGCATCATTTTCAAAACTGCTTGGTAATGCTTCAATGCCGAAAATCTTTAAAAAGTACCAAGTATTGCATTACTGCTGTGCTGTTGACACTTCAAAAAAACACAATATGAATTTGTCTCTTTTTATATTACAAAATATCTAATTGAAAAAAGCATTCTGAGGCAACATAAAGTTTTAAAAAACTATTTTTCCTTGTGGCAATGTTGTGACTTGGAAAAACACAAAAGTGGACAAAATGTTTATGGATCTTCAGGAATTATATGTCTGTGATTCCAAGACATGGTTTGCTTTTGAAAATTGTACTTTAGTAATTAGCAGGCCTCAGAAATTAGTTGACTGGGATGCCTGACCTGAGGCGAGGGTTGTGGGCTAGGCTCTGAACGCGGGCCCAGGAGTGGTTACTGCGTGGCTGGAGCTCCATTGCAACCTTCAGGGGTAGACGCACTGGTTTCTGGTCCTCTTCGTCACTCACTCCTGCAGGAATATGAAGATACACCATTGCTGAATGAGAGCAGCTAACAAAGCTCTCTTCAAAGACTCGGTCAGGTGTTTTTAAAGAGCATAGCAGACGGCCAGCAAGAGGGGTTTTGTGACAGTACGCAATGGAAAAGCTACAAAAGCATTACATGAACAGTACAATAGAGCTGTCAGTGTAGCTGTTATGAAGTTAAGTATACGCTGTCGCAAACTTCCTTGCTTAATGAACTAACACACAATGAAAGAGAGTCATCAAACTCAGCGGCACTGGAGAGCAGACAGAACAGATCGGGATGAGGCCCTTTTCCAAGATGTAGACACAACAATGAGCGCGATGCATGTGGGACTGATGTTCTGCACTTGATTGAAGCAAACGTTTGTACTAACTGTGGATGTTACTGAACAGAGGGGTTGATGACAGCTGGTCACAACAGTCATCTCCTGCATCTTCCTCCTGCTACTCCTCCTCATTCTGATTCCCAGAGTTACCATGGAAACGCCACTAGCCCACACGCTGCCATTGTTTTTGCCAAAAACCCCACCCCCACAAGCCCCGTGCCTCAGCATCAATGTGGTTTGTATTTTGAGCACTGATGTTTGTTTACTTGGTCTACGTTGCTTTGTATGTGTTGTGTGTCTGCGTGCACGGACTCACCATCTGGATCACACAGTTTCTTCAGCGCACGGCACATGGGGGCTTTGATCCGTAGGTTCCTCCCTTTAGAGCGCACAGTGGTGGCCCTGGTCAAACAGACAAAGCAGTAGTGGAAAACTTTAGTGTTTTTGAAGGTTCACTTTTTCTGATCATGTTACATCCATCGGTGGAGTTTCATCATCGCTCTGTTTTTTTACAGAGAAAGTGAGCTAATCATTCAGATGAATGAAGATTTGTACAGAATTAGCTGAACACCTGAAATATTTCATAATACAGCAGCCGCTTAATACACTAAATTATACCATGCAATATTGAGCATATATTATACAATAGTACATAATATTTTGAAGAAGTATCGCTTGTTCAAGCTGCTAAGGCACTTTCCTTGTATTTGACACGTCATCATGACCTCAGATTAGTTTAGTCTTTCTCAATGAGGGTGACAGCTTCTTTGTGTTTTAGCAGATATCATACAGTACATGACATTCGTGCTGTACGATCCCAGATTTGTGCATGTAAACACACCCTTTGGGTTATTTAACACAAAAATAGTAAACTGTGAAGCTAGAATATGCTTTTGCTATTTACTTACCCTTGCTGGATGAGTTCGTTCAGCTTTGCCACGTTCTTGTCATCCATTACTGTCAAACACAAAACACAAATCCAGAAAGCCGTTTGTGACATCGTCCCTGAGGGGCAACAGTCCCCCATGACGGGGATCATGCAGACTTTAATCACATCCCTTGTGTTCCAAAGCAACAGCAGCAAAATGCTCACGTACAAACAGCTTTCATAAAGACATGCTCTGAAACATTGTGTAGCCTTCACTTACATCCTCCAACTTTTTTGCGGAGCTCTGCATAGCAGATAAGACCATACAGCTCTTGAGAAGATTTCTTCAGCACTCGGGAGTACGCTGAGAAGGAAAGGAAGCACAAGTCACAACACTGGTGTCACTAGCCACTCAGGAGGCCTGTGTATGCTACATAAAGATAACACTGAAGGCTATTTGTAGAGGAAAGAGGCTCAAGCTTATCTGGTGAACTTCATTAACATGTGTTTTGGGAGAGAATCTCCTCGTATAACAACATGCTACATAAACATTAGGGCTCTATCTGGTGAAAAAATGGTATATGTGTTTGTTTCCCTTTGTGAGTAATTTCAACAGGTTGTTTTACATCACTTTGACAAAAACTGTTATACAAGGCATCATTAAAACACATGCACAACAATTAATTAACAAAATAAGACAGTTAAACTGATGAAAGCTAAGGTCCCTTTCAATTCCAAGGCACATATGACTGTCACGTAAACAGCCTTCACAGTGCTACTGCACAACTGCAATAACCACAACAGGACAGATGTGATGACACAGTAAAAGTCTGACATTATTACTGTGAACAAACGTTATATGTGGGTCTCTAAATTTCAAAGATTTAGTTATTTATACAGTCCAAATTCAACCTGTTTTGGATGACAAACACAAAAGGCAACTCACCATTGGCAAAGTCAATGTGTTTGGAGATCTTGTGCCAGGTGCGGTAGTAGAAGTGGCGGACCTGCTCCTTGTTCTTCACCATGTTGGCCGGCTTGCCTCTTTTCTTGTACTTCATTGCAATGTTGTTCTGGATAGCCTCGAAATCCTTCCCATGCTGGAGGCAAGAGCAATAGAGGTGAGTTTAAAACATCAAAAGACATACACATGGAAACATTTTAACTTGGTTTAAGTTGGTTGCACTCTTTACCTCGTAGAGCCCCTCAAAAAAGCTGTTTTTGTCCTCTGCGCTCCAAGACTCCCACTGCCGACGGGCTCTCTTCTGGTTACCAGCTTGTTCCTCCTTCTCAGCAGACCCTTGGCCCTTGGAGGCCTTGGACACTGCCCCAGTGGAGCCTGCCACCGGCCCCGACTGTCCCACTGCCCCTTGGGAAGAAGAGCCATTCTCTGCCCCTGTGTTACACGATAAAAAAGGGAACCCGCAACTCCATCAGTTATGAAGGAGTCATAGAAAAGAACTTAAATATCAGAGTAGAAATGGAAGGATTCAGCCGAATATTTTGGTTGACCACTCTGGCTGATTTGCATAACATGGGAATAAAATACAACCGTTGTCCTGGCATGTGTGGCTTGGAAGAAGTTAAAATACATGCACACAAAGCCACCTACTGCCATTACAGTGCGCAACCTGCAGAGCTTCCCCCTCTGTGGTTCAGCTCTGGCAAGGAGGCAGGAAAAGCAATCAGTCCCTATGGCCAGGTCCACAGTACACAGATCCAAAACCAACTCGTGGTGGGCTCCACTGGCCAAGTTTGCCGCGGCAGAGAGCACAATGCCAGGAGGCATTAACACAAACACCTAGGTAGTTACTGTTGCAGCCCTGTGCTCTGTTAAGGAAACAGTATTTCCAGCCTAAATGGGTGTTCATTTACAAATGCAAATGTGTGTGTGGCTCATAGCTCTAACCTAGATGTGTCTCTTCAAAATAGATGCGTACCAATATAGCATCACATCAAAATAAGTAGGGCTTTCTTGGTCAAGTGGTCAAAACTTGGGGCAATCTAAATATATTTTTTGAAATAATCAGTCGCTTTTCCAAAAGCAACACAAGAATTACACCAGTCATGCCTGTCAGAGCACAAAGATGTAAACTGAAAAGGTTTACTTCTGTCTGATCAAAGATTAACGAATTGATAAAGATATTTTCAAGAGAAGAAAAACTGACAAATTGCAGAGGCAAAGCAGCGATAACAAACCGGGAATCATTTCATCTGAGTCTGTGGACAAATATAAAAATCTTCAGGAAGGAAGACACATTTCTTACAGGCAGCTCTTCAATGACAGGCTCTCAAATGAACAGCCACTTCGCTGTAAGTGTACAACATACCACAAAATAACTCTAATGCCACCACATTTCCTATCTTTCTTTGCCCGTTGCGGGATTTGTGGCGCAGACACCGAGAAGGTGATGCCTCATTCGTACGGATACACCGACACGAGCCGGCTCTTAGTTAGATTATTCGTGATTAGTAATCCACGAGGCAATCCTTTGGTGTGTTTAAAAGTCAGCAAAGCCTGCGAGCCTTAAGTCATCTCTAGCTTCAGTTCATTGCTCGGACACTCGATATTACTATGTCAGTTCACCGGTGGGAGCTCCTGTAGGCATCAGCAGATATTGCTCACACTGCAAGTTACCACAGCGCAGAGCATCAGCAAATTAATTGCAAAAGCAAACCAGCAAACCACCGCAACTAATAATAAGCATTCTGGCAAATTGAATTATAAACTGTGTGAGTTCGCTAGACTGAGATTATTTTAGTGTTTGTTGTGATTAATGTATAAAGGTACACAGAATTTTCACAAGTTAAAAAAAATCAGAAACACAAACTGTTAATAGGTTGGATCAGTGGATCAATTAAATAATTAGCTGAAGGCAGCAGAGGCAGACTGATCTCTTTAGTTTCTGTTACCTATGACAAAGAAAAAAACCCACAAAAATCTTAACAGTAATGTGGCTTTTCTTTCTTGTTAGTAGACATTTTAAACCTGTGATTTATTTCTCCTACACTGAGTTGATAACTGCTGCTTTATATTTTTACTGCCATTGTGAGCAAGTTTACCAAAAAGAAAACTGTGATTGAAAATAGACAAGTGGGATCCTAACTGAAAGGTAAGTTCTGGCCTCTCCTCCTTTCCTCAGAAGTGCTTCCTAGGATGGTGTTATAAGTTGGGTTGGAGCAGCCAGAATTACAACCCAGCCAGTGGCCCACAGGGGGATACACAGCAACAAAACGGCACCGGTTTGGCCACCACAGATGACGAATCACAAACACAGTGACACAGTAAAAACTGAGAGTAGACCCCCTGCTAATTTCCACCTTCACACACTCTTATCCGGGCCGGTCAACCACGGTACCTTTCGATTTTGCCCCGCCATGTCCATTGATGGTCGAGCCGATTGAATCCTTCCGTATCCGTTTGCTCGGAGGTCGAACGCTGGATCGGAGAAAATGATGCTGGTCGTGACACGGAGGGGCGGGCTCCGCTGAGGTGTGGGGCTGTTGGGTCGAGCCTAGCCCGGTTCGGTTCGGCGGAGACGCGGGGAGGACCGGGGCTGAACCGGGGCTGAGACCCGCGGCTGATGGATTAAGAATTTCCACTCCGTCGTCTCCCTTTGTACTGCGCTCCTCGCTCGCCTGCTCTCCGCTCTCCTCCTCGTCGCAACCTTCGGGCTTTCTGGACGGATTCCTCCTCCCATCGACACCGATCCCCTCCCTGGAGCCCGGTGTCATGCTGTCAAAGCACATTCACACAAAATTTGTCACATTAGGAGCAAAGCGGTGGGCAAAATTAACTTCTAAAGACGACGTTCACTGTCTCTCAACATGGCCGCCGCTGTTTGTTTCAAATCCCCTCTCCAGTCCCGTCAAAACAACACCAAATATATGCATTTAACGTCTTGGGATAAATTACATTCAACAACTAAAACAGTTTAGCAAGTGGCGACGATGTTTTACCGAGTGTCTTTGGGCTCTAACGGCCAATATTGACGGTATAATTTAAACTAAATTCAAATGCGAGCGCTTTTCAGTTTAGCGCCCTGCAGAAACGACAACGAAAACCCCTCGGTGCGTTCGACCTCTAAATAAAGTGTTTATTTCAAATATAATTTTACCCATTTTCGTGCTCTTCGGTAGTAGGCGATGTCTTCTTTCTCTTCACCATGGGTCCGACCGGTTATATTGGCAATTACTGATCAAATTGAGCATAATAAAGCCGAGACCGATCTCTCCGCTTTCTGCCCTCTCCTTGCTCCTGCTTCGACTGAGCTGAACTCTCTGCGCAGTTCAACTGTTTTCTATCAGCAACAACATTACTCAATGCTTCTTTGAAACAAGGAATAAAATTGTTAAGCCGATGCTATAATGTGACATATCTACTGCATGCGATGCAGAATAATTTCCCGAAGCTTGTGTCGGTTGAGCTCATTTGAATCGATAGGCAGAGATAGTTTTATTAACCTGTGTGCAAGTGGACTTCGCTTGACACTACGTCACCATCGCCTGCAGAAATTATGTCTGCAAAAGAAATTATTTCATGCATATCCTGCAGTCATAAGGCTTTCTAACAACACTTCTACCATCTTTTAGCATCAATATGGCCTCGTAAATATTATTAATAATGCGTCAATATCAGGATCAGGCTTTAAGTGCGCGGTAGACATCGAGACAAGGGGTATTACATTTGAAAAACTGTGTTAAAATGAATTTACACCATCAGACTAATGTCACTGCATGTTCTCTACTGTTATTCTTTGATTTATTTATTTCTGAATAATCAGGAGGAGGGCAGTGCAGAGGGATGACAGCAACAGAAAGCTACACAAAGGAAGATTAATTAGACATGAGTAGCTTGAGTCTAAAACTCATAAAGGAATTTCCCCTATTTCTAAATTCCGACACTGAATCAAAATCCCTTATTTTTACCACCGAAAAGCCGATTCTCATGCAAAATCAATCTGATTTATAATAACTAGTATAACTAGTTGTGAGAGCCTGAAACTACTAGTTAAACTGTTTAATGTCAACTTGCGCTCTTTGGGATTTTACAACTTCAAAATTATTTTAATGTCATCAGAAAGATGCAAGTATAATTTTAATGTATTCGGTGTCAGAAGATTGTTTCGGTTTATGTAGATTCTTATGGCAGCACATTTAGATCTAACGTTTTTCCACAGCATTGCATGACTGATTCCCTCTGCCATGTTAAAGTGCAAGCAGCCTGGTAGTTTTAATACTCTCACCACGGGTATTGTGTCATACCAGAAAGTTAACACTGCTTTAGAAGTGTACTTTTTCAATAGTTTAAGTTGTGTCCCATTAGTTGTTAACTTGTTGTAGAAAGTTGTATTAAAATAAGACAAGAATCCCCTCCATGCCAAACACGGCACCTAGCATGGCTGCTGTGTCGGCTAGCTAGTGTTAACGCTATGCCCAGTCAAACAAGCGATAACGCTATAAAAACTGCTTGCGACGTAATGGTTATTCTATGTAGAGCCTCGAGTGGTTTATTAGATGGATAACTCTACCAGACATTAGGAATTACCTGAAGTGGAAGCTTGTTGGTAGTATTCCCAGCCGAGTCACGGGCTAGCATCGCTAGCTGACGGCAGACCTCCAGCTTGATGCTACCGATGACAGTTCCTGCAGATCGAATGTCCACGCGCATAGGCACGCCCACTTCGACTCGAAAACAAAGCCTGTGATTGGTTAGAAATACACGAGGACGGCCGTTAGAATTTGATTGACAGATCGCTCCGTCAATAGTTAATGAAAGAGGTTCCACGGAGGACCAATTATCATTCTCTTCCTGTCATGCCCTCCAAGTTTTCCGATAAGTACTGTAAAAATTTAAAGTAACTTTAACCCTTCTGTAATCCAAACAGTTTTGTTTTAGTAATTACTCTATGCTTAAGCAAGTTTATATCACCTTAACGAAGGCTGCTGGCGCTATAAAAATAAGTTCCGCCCAGAAAATGATTGACATTTTGAAGATCAAATCAACAGGCAGAACTCTGGGGAGGCGCTTGAATTTATCACAGCCGTTAGCTGAGAAATCACCCGGCAAAGTGGTAGTAGAATGTGATTGTGAAGGCAGTGAACAAATAATTACAGCAACTATTTTTGTAACGTAGCGTGTAGAGACATAGAAAATATGGCAGAAAGGATTTTGGATACACTAGCATGTCCTCTTTATTATAGTTGTGACCGCAGACTCAGCCCACATTGCTTTTGCCGAGGCTTAGCACTGCGAGAAAAACAAGCGCCCCACATGGAGCGAGATGCACGGGTGCGATTGTTTAATTATTCTTTGTCAGACGAGCAGGGCGGAGTTCTTAGGCATTCTCAATAGACGTACCTAAAAGTTTGCATCTGGATATAGCAATTTACATGTAACAAAGAAATATTTTATAGGGCCATAGTGACCGGTTTACAGCTTTGTATCAGAAGACTATATAGTCTAGTTTTAACGTAAAGGGACTCCAGGTGATATGAATCGAGCGCACCAGCTTGGCAGCGGACCAGTCAGTGCTCAGAGTGTCACAGCTGGGCGGGACTCAAATTCTTCATCACGGAGTCTGGTTGGGCACGCGCACGCAGGCAGGGGGAACTTGCTGGTCGTCCAGTTGGCAAACTGACGAAGTTGTCTTCGGAAACTTGAAGGCTCAAAACAAAACCACTATGACTTCGACGAACATGTTTCAGGGGTTGGAATCGGGCGCAAAACCAAGCTCAAGGTGAAAAAATACGTCAGTGTGGCTTGTTTATCTGTAAAAGAAACGGCCAAGCAGTGCGTTATATGGAGCCGCTCGGTGAGCTAGTATCTCAGAATGTAGGTTAACGTATTGTGACAGAGCGTCTTAGTTGTCTTCTTTTTTGACATCATCACTTTTTCTGCTTATGTCTTTAAATCCAACATGTAGTGCTGGTGTGAGTGAGTAAGCTTAAATTCCTCTGTGGTCGTTTAACTTGAGCTACCCTAGCTGGAGTTGTCGTCTGTTAGCAAACTTGTGAGTGAAGATAGCTTTCAAGATAGCTTTCAAGCTAGCTGACCAGGCGTTGTCTGCTGCGCCTGCGGAAGTGTGAAATGCTCTCCAGGCTGCTCCTCTTTGTATCCGCCAACAACGACAGTGTGGCCACATTGTTCTAATTACAAGCGGTTCCGTTTTAGTTGTTTAATTATTCGAAAGCATCAGTTTTTTGGGTCAACACATACACGCACATTGCGACTTTTAGCAACGTAAGAAAGTTTAGCGACCATCTAGCAAACAGCTCTTTAGACGTATGGCGCCGTTCCCGGGTCTATAATCAAATAACCTGTTATTTGGCTGCGTTGGCTCAAACTGTCGCCTCTACTGCAACATATTTATAGCCAGATTACATCTACAGTTTTCTAAATCTCCTCTTTGTGTGCGAAGATATGACCTCATGTTTCTAGCCGTAACCAGTAGTGAAACTCTTTAACCACTTCTATGTGTACTGACGAGCAGAAACTCAGATATGTGCAGCTTTGGAAATAGTTCTATCACCTGCTGTTTTCTTTCCAAAATCTACACATAATGACTTCAAAATTGCTAACTTTGCTTGAATGTTATAGTAGTGAATAAATAATTACATCATCTTCTAAAATACTTGAAATGAGCCTTATGGTATGCCAATACATGCCGTAAAGGATGTTTTAAAATGATTAAATGAAACAGAGAAAAAAATCACAATAGATTGCTGAAAGCACTGTATGAGTCAGCATTATTTTTGTGCCTGAGCACAAAGTCTACAGATAATCCAAGCTTAATTGTCGCTCAACGACGCCTTTTAAAAGATTATTGAGAGATGACAGGGAGGTGGTCATCTTGGTGTTTAACGAAGAGGGGTACAGCGATCAACCAGCCATTGCTAAATTGCTTGTAATCAGCAAAACAGCTATCAATGACAACCGTAAGAAGAAAACGCAGTGTGGCTCCACCAAGAGCCGCAGAGGAAGAGGCAGAAAACTGTGGTCTAAAAATAATTCCAAGGCTGTATTTAACCTTTTAATGTAGTGACAACGTCAGTCCGTTATGATTCAGTAGGATGAACTCCAATTAAAACAGTGTAAATCAATGTAAAGCAGGTCTTTGCAAGGTCACACTTGTATAAGTTAACTGATTTAACTGAGATCTGGTCCTTAAAAGCTGTATTTCTTTTTGTTTTGTCTGTAGGGTGTTGCAGCCTCCTGGGGGTGGCTCCAGTAACCTGTTTGGTGGCTACGAGGATGATTCTGCAGCAACGAGAAGACCTAATAAGATGGCCTCTAAAGTTTTTGCTCCACCAGAAGAGCCCCAGAGTGTACCGAAACGCTCCAACCCTCCAGGTCAGACCAAGCCGCCAGGGCTAATGGATGTGCAGAGGCAGAGCAGTCAAAGCATCATGTCCCAGGGTGTGAAAACTGTTACTATAATGTCATAATTCCAGGATAAACACTTGCACTTTTCTCTGCGGCTGCATGTAGTCCACCTCCAGATTTTGTGAAGTATCTGGTATAACCAAGTATGTTCTGAGTTCAGTTTACTGAGAGTTTCTAGGAAGAGACTGTGTGGTCATTCTGACTACCTTATCTGCAAATGTTTTTATCTGAATGGCTGCCACTGTAGCGGTATATGACACAAATTTGCTCATGCAGTAAGTGTGATTCGAAAGGGTGACTTGATGAAATAGCTCAATTCACATGTCAAGTTTCTTAATCCAATATGTGTAACTATAGAGGATGGTGTCATGATGATGCTGCCACTGCTGCAAAACTGAAACATCTTGGTAATACTTTATGTAGGCGGGAAGAGTAGTGGAATATTTGGTGAACCTGAAGCTCCAGCTCAACCACAGAGACCCGTACCTCCAGGTGGACCCACCAGCAACATATTTGGGGCTGCAGAAAGTGCACCTGTCCAAAGCCCGAGCCGAAGCCACCCAAATAAGCCAAAGGTACTTTTACACCCAAGTTTTGAATTTATTCTTCACTTTGACTGTAATGTTACTTATGTTTTAAACTAGTTTTTGATTTTCCTTTTTTCTAATTTACTTGTCACTCATGATTGGGGTAAAAAACGACACCAGCTAATAAACTTTTAAAGCACTAGTTGACTCTAAATTAGAAGTGTATTTGTCTACTCACCACTGTACAGGAAAATAAAACATGTAGAATTTCTTGGAAAAGGTTTGCGGTTACACATTATGTTGCTGTATTTATTTGGAAAGGTATTTATTTTTGGAAGACATGGAAACTTTCCAGTAGTACCAGTACTTATGATAAACATATGATGGGGTGTTATCCAAGGCTGCTGGTATGATCTGAAAAAGCCATTTCACGTCAAATGTCTTTACTTGCCTTTACTTGCTTGCTTTGTGTACAGAATTTGAATAACCACTTTAGCTTTGAGCAGAGCTTTGATCTGAGTGAGACATTTTTACCTTTTGTTGTTTACAGGACAATCTAAGTGTGGGAGCTGAACCTGAATCACCAGGTGAGTACTTTCCATAAA
Organism: Stegastes partitus; assembly: GCF_000690725.1. Taxonomy (NCBI): domain Eukaryota; kingdom Metazoa; phylum Chordata; class Actinopteri; family Pomacentridae; genus Stegastes; species Stegastes partitus. Next base: position 315,079 of record NW_007577774.1, read on the forward strand.
GACAAATGTTAAACTCATTTGGACATTTGTAAAATATACTGTCCTACTCCTGTGATAATAAAATATCTCTGATCTCTGAGGTCCTCACTCTTTAGATAGATCAGTCTGGGTCAAGTTAGCTCTCATCAATATCATACAGTTAATGGAACATGAGTTTTGCACCAGGTTTTATTCCCAGCAAAAGCATCTTGCATACCAAAGAGTGTCTCATGTTAGTAGAGAAAACACCCATCCATTATGTATACCCGCTTGTGGGATGCTGGAGCCTCTCGCAGCTTGCATTGGGCGAGAGACAGAGTTAGGGCTCGGCAATGTAACTGAAATGTCTGTCAAGATAACGTGTTTAATTTCCACTGATTATAGATAATTATTAAGACATTTTTGGTAGCATTTAAAAAAAATAAAATAAAGGCCAGGCCTAGGCATGATACACCCTGGACAGCTTGCCAAGGCTAGCTCAAAGAGACAGACTCCAATACACGCTAACATCCAAAGCCCATTTAACATCACCAACTACATGTCTTTAGACTGTGGTAGGAAAACCTGGACAAATGTAAATGCAGAAACTGCGTTGTAACCCTAACCCTTGTAATGAAGCCTGGAGGACCCTTAATCCCTCACAAGTGACAGAAAGAAACATGGTTGCTGTAGAGGACCCATGTTGTGTCAACGTAAAGTGTCTATAGCGTGCACTGTTACAGATTCCTAATTTTATTTATGGTGTCAAGAGCAGTATTTTCTGTGGGAGAAAACAAGTTTGCAGACCTTTTTACAGGCACAAAAAGCTCTGTCACACAACAGGAGAGACAACACCCTAAAAGCATAATATGGGCCGTTATAGTACTGAAGAATAATTTTAGACTGTAATGACTGCAGCGGGATCAGTTAAGCGCTTGTTTATAGTGTTGAACTGGCTGCTGTAAATATGAGATGCATCCATTAGCTTTGAATTCTTACCTTTATGAATTCTTCTCGCATATTAAATATGACTAAAATATGTAATTTCCATTATACATTACACATTGATTATTGATTTTTAAGCTATTATTCTGCTCTGGCGCTTGTGTAAAATCTTTTTTTTCCCCTCCTTCCTAAAGCACCTGAACCCAAGGTGAGCCTGCCTGAGGTGAAGGAAGAACCTGCCCCTCCAGCTCCTGCCCCAGTCAAGGAAGAGCCTGCTCCTGTCTCAGCCCCTCCAGCACCTGAGCCCACCTCCACCTCTACCCCCACCACCACCACCACCACCGAGACCGCTGATGATGGTTCGCTGAAGAACCACGAGCCTCACCTTGGACCCAGGCCTCGCTCTCACAACAGGGTCCTCAACCCCCCCGGAGGAAAGTCTAGTGTGGTATTCTACTGATCAGCTGAGCACACGCCCAGTTTGTGTCCATACACTCCTTGTCTGCTCCCCTGTCCATCTTCTCTCATTCCTACTCCCCTCTCCTGATGGTTATGCCACCTGTACATCTGAACACAGACCAGAATTTTTTGTTGTTCACACCAGATTCCTGGTCTCGATATTTTGTCCTCAGCTTCTTGCACTTTCAGCTCTGTCTGACTCTCAGCTCTTTGTCGTTATATTCTTCTTCACTGAAACTTGCAGTCATACAATCACCAACAAGTCAATCGACTGGCTAGCTATTATCCAATCACTTTAACTGTCCCACTCTTCAATCTCTATTTTGCGGTTCCTGTTTTCACTGTTTGTGTTTGAAGCATGTGTAAATGTAGGTCGGTTGAAGGCACAATTTTCAGATTTTGAAAACATTTTTTTGCATCTCTAGAATGGTTTAGACGTTGGAACATGTACAACTTTTAGCTTTAAACAGACCTAAATTCTGATGATTTGGTGTAGCTAAAATCTATGCATAAAGATTCATGGCAGACATGTGCGGAAATTTCAGGGTGCTTGTTTTAAGCCTTAACGCGTTCAGTGAGGGGAGGGTGAACAGATCTTCTCACCGATGTCAAATGTTTCAGGGAGTTCCACTAGTGCTACGTTTTTTAGCGCTGCCAGATCCTCATCGGATGTCTTTAGGAAAAATATCGCAGAATGCGTCACTGTATAATCAGAAGCCTTATTTCCGCTTAGCATATTCCATCTTTCTTGCCTAATCATTAATTATTCCCAAAGCAATATGTGTAGAACATTAATGATCTGCTGTCGGATCACAATCAAATCATAAATAGATGCCAAAAATTGACTAGAACTAAAACAAAGATGAATGCTGTTTACTCCCAAAAGTTTCTGCCTCCTTAAAGAAATTCCATTTTGATTTTATGCGAATGTATTGTGCAGGTACTTTTCTGCTTTGTCCTCATTGCTTGCTTGCTTTATCCGAGAACATGCCTTTTTCTTTGTTGCTTGGGGTAGGCCTCTGTTTATGTTTTAAATTAAAACGGCTGAAGACAAGTGAACTCTGGACAAGCGCGTGGCCTATCTGAGTCCAGGTGGGCTCATCGTTAATCACGTTTTCACCCACATCATGACGCACATTCATGGTATTCTGGTGCCGGCCTGTCCCCTCTGTGTTGATGTGCCTGGCAGGCAATGAGCGCAGCAGAAGGAAGAAATCCTGTGTATTGCAATAAAACTGTTGTTTTGCATTTAGAGTTTGTTTATTGTGTTTATGTCTCAAAAAAACACTGAAGTAGTATTCACTCTGAGAACATTTTAGAATCAGTGATGACTCATTGAAAGCGGTGCAGGGAGAGAAACATCACGGGTGAGTTCACTTTTCAAATGATGAAATCTCATGCACATGTTGTTAAATGTTTGTCTGGTTCAGTGTAACTTTTACGCACAATCCAGGTCTTGTCTGCTCCAAATTTGTAGGTAATTCTTGAATCTCTGACACTGGTGCTTTTGTCTGGCTCTGTCCTCAGGCAGCACTCTGTGCAAGTGGCTTTTTTCAGACTAAATGGCCATTTTCCGCCCTGGGGGAAATCTTGTTTTAGCTTTTCAACCACACTTTAGAATCTACATCATGGTGTTTTTCCATTTTCCCCTTCAAGCAATGGTGCAGACAAAATGTTTGTGAGTAAATACAGATACTGAGCTGAGTAAGAGTTCTTTTTTGTGTCCGCTCACAGAATTGGGGCCTCTTATTTTACAGGCTTACTATTGAAAATTATGTTACTCAAACAAGCTGCGTAGTTGGTTCACGGGTTACAAGCGATTGATGAAAGTTCAAGTACTATTTTTGTACTTGGCTTCCTCTTGTGCTTGATTGTGGGCAAAAAAAAGGTCTTGGTCTTGATGGAACAGTGAGTTGACCAAAGTCTTCAGTAGCCACATGCAGCTTGTCAGTAGTCACAGTTTTAGACAACTCATGTTTCTTGGGGAGCCTGAATTTTTGATTTGAGTAAAGCTGTGAGCAACCACATAAACTGCTAAATCATGATTCCTGCGGACCTTCGGGTGAAATAAAAGCAAGCAGACAATGTCTCAGGTGACCACAAATAATGAAGAATGGAACTCAAGCTTGTGCTTTGTTCATCTAAACTTTTTAAAGCTTCAGTTTCTTCAACTATTTTTGGAGTCACACCAAAACTAGACCTTAAACTTCCATCTTATTCGAAGGACCACACATCTACTGCTGTGAGCTTCTGAGGAAAACTGATCAACGGTGAGAAACGTAAACTTTGGTAGTATTTCACTGCCACCTGCTGTGTTACAAAAGAACAACTAAATCTTTACACTCATAATAAAAAAAATGTAAACTGACATTAGGACATGAAGTCAGTATGCATTGTGGTAGATTTATTTCCTTTCTGCAGGTTAATATGCATTTCATAAGACAATGTTTTCCTGATGGATTAGTTTAATTATTAATACAGTAGACTCCTTAATAATGCTATTGGATGCATTATTTCTTTTTTTGAGTGGCAATTTCTTTATATATTAAATGTAAAATGTGATCATTTGGATCTGCTTCAGATTCTCACTGTAAACTGAACTTCATTTGCATTTTACAGCCCATTTATGATGTTTTTTTTGAAGTCTTGAGGGTTTGTTTTTTTTCAACATTTTCTTTGGTTGTTGCATAGGTTGCTGCAAAGGTTTTCATAATATGGAGGTAGTTGAGATGCATTTGGCATAGAAGCTGTTCACCCTTTAACTTGGCAGTTTCTATGCTTCATTAGCTTGTTTTTGTCTCCATTGTTGATCCTCTCCACGGCGAACAATAGCCCAAGCTACACTTGTCTGACTGAGAGAAAGTGCAAGACAAAGATGTCCGCTCTCAACTTCATCCCCTTTCAAAATGTTATTCTCTGAAGGTGATTTCCTCCAGGGCAGGCTGTTGTATCTGGGGGGTCTGTGAGGCTGAAACTTCCTCTCTTTTAGGTATTCCCTGTAGTGTTGATTTGTAAATGACTTAATTTTCAGTTTTCTCTTTTTCTTGTTTTAAAGGCAAGGAATGCAGACTGCACATGAGCCTCTTTAACACAGAGATCTTAATCAGGTATTTAGTGATAAGCTATGTATCATGAAGCCAGTAATCATCTTTTGCTTGTTCACAAGTAATTTGACTGGCTCTCAGCTAGTGATGGGGAAAAACAGATTCTGAAATCAGATTAGACCACATAATCCTATCTTGGTTTGGATCTAGAGCAAATCTTCAAGTATATGTAGTTTGAAACCTTCAGCAGGATCAGGATACCTGTCAGGATTATCGCAGCAGAAGGCTGGAATCTGGGTGGATTACAACAACAAACCAATCACTTTTATTTTTTTTTAAAAAGGTCAGTTATACAGCATATTTTGTAGCTGATTTGTTTAACTGTTGACCAACGTTGAAGCTGTGATGAAGTAGAGCAGACACTAAGTTACTTAGTAAGTCTTCCAGTGCAACAAAATGTCGCAGATTTTATCACCATCAAAGAATCCTTCAGATTTATGTCAACATCAAACAAGATCAATGTGTTTATATTTAACTGTGATGTATCACTGTATGGTAATTAGAATGGTAGAATCATCAAAAAGATGGTCCTCCACAAATGAGAAGAACTCTTCTTTGTTTTTTGACCGATTTGTCATTCAACCTAGTTATGATTAAAATGACATTTAAACATTTCACATGTATAAATCCATTGTTTGTGGGTCAGATGAGGGGTCTAGCTGAAAGTAGAAGGGGGGTGTTTGTACTATTTTATCTTGCCTGCTGGTCTTCACATAACTAGTAGGTGTATTTTGTGATGTAGTCCCCTTTAGAGCACCAGTTATTTAAATTTGTTCATCTTGAAGAGTCTGGATCAGGGTGATACAATTGATGTTGATTAAGCTTTTTGAGGAACTGGGCTTGTAAGATGAATGAATTTATGAAGCTGAATTCTTCCCACTCACTGGACCTGTCATGGGGGGAAAAAAAACTTGTTGCTGGTGTACTCAAGCCACTGTTTATCTGAGCTATAATTTATTTTAACTGAGCAGCGTCCACCATGCTGCGTCTGCAAAATACTAAATACTGGCTTCAAGATGTCAAGACAGTGGTTTGGAAAAGTGAGCGTCACCTAAAACTAGTTGTGTATTGTCTGTGGATATCTTGCAGATAAGTATTATTAGTTCATTTCAGGTGGCTGAAAAATTACTGTCGGTAACTCAGTTTTCATTTTATGACCAAACTGAGCAACATCTTTTTTTTTCAGAAATAAAGGGTTGGACATGTGCATAGCAACTATAATATTTTTGGATTTTTTGGCAAGACATGAAGTGTCTTAAAATCAAAATTTATGAGAAGATGAAGACAATTTTAAGTGTTCTGACACAGGAGTCCATTCACCTGAAGTCCCTTTAACGTGAGATGCTTTTGTTCTGAAAGGTGGGAAATCAGTCAGTAGTGAGGTACATCATTTTTATTTCTCTCTGTCTAGATTGAGAAGCATTTTATTAAATTTTTGGAGAGTGCATTGTCACTTTTATTAAATTCTACCACTTAGTCCTGATGCGCATTTGAGTCAAGCAAGCTATTATGGGGGGAAAAAAGCAACTTCTGGCTTCAGCTTTCAAAATAAAATTCCTCTGAAGAAACCAAAGCCCACAAAATGGGACAATGAACTGCTGTCAAATGAAATACTGAGTTATGACCACTAAAACAGTTTATCCTGAAGTCCAAATTTTAGCAAATTAAAAAAAATTCTGTGGCATTCACAAAAATCAATTCTTTTTTTTTTTGAGCCCAACTGCAGGTTTTGGCCAAATTTAAAGATATTCCCTTAAGATGTTTAAGGGCAATAACATTTCTGAGAATAGGACAGATAGATGGACAGATAACCCAAAAAATGTAGTGCCTCTGCTTGTATGGAGGCACAATAATGCTGAACTTGTTTGCTTTGTATATTGTGTTATTCACTGTGCAGGAAAACTGTTATTTTAAACACTTGTGTGACCTGCAATTTCTGCTCTGTGTACAAAAAGCCTGCAGGTGGACCAAATATCTCTTAGTCTGCTTATTTTCTTTTCCCCCCAACGGTATTAGAACTGTTGTAGAATAAGAATCAGCTTTGTTGGCCAATGATGTGAACGCATTCAAGAACTTTTTTTTTTTCTCTCTCTCTCTCAAGGTGCTTACACTGAAACATACTTTAAACAACAAGTTAAAGGAAGTAAAATGAGTGTTTAGCTCCAACGTGCAGCTTTAGATTTGTGTAAGAGAGCACGTTTAAAGTGAACCAAAGTTTGCTGCATATTGAACAGATTGTGATGATAGGGGTAGATACAGCTATCTACAGTAAATGCAGATTTATTTCACTTTGTACCCATGATGCAGGTGGATGATGACAGCAAATATTAACAGGTGTGTGATATCGAGCAGATACAGTGGCTCAAAATTAGAGATTCACAAAGAGCTGCCTCACCATGTGTAAGTGCTGAATGCAAGGCTGGGGATTTTCTTTGCAGCCCTGACTTGTACTTTTAAAATTAAATCATTATCAGAAATACTTAATTGATCCCTGAGGAGAAAGAGCCTGTGTTGTTTTTTTTCATTCAAAGTCAAGAAATATGAACAGTTCATAATATGTAGATAAACGTAAGTACAAATTATGACCTAAAGGTGCCCCTGTAGCTCACCTAGTTGAGTGTGTGACCCATAAAAAGGGCTTTAGCTCCCTGACGCAGCAGTCGTGGGTTCGAGTCCTGCTCACAACCCTTTGCTGCAGGTCTCTCCCTGTTCTTCTCACCCTTTCCTGTCTATCTCTACTGCTAAATAATAAAAAGGCAAAAAAATAAAAATATGACCTGAAAATACAAACATGAGTAGAAACCGTATTAGCAGAGATTCAAAATGTGCTTTTCCTAAGAAAACAAAGTGTAATATATGGTGTAATAAGTTGTGTGTTATTGCACATAGATGCATTTTGAAGAATGTTGAATCATTTTGGAAACGTTTTGAGTCATTTTTGTCAAATTTTAAGTCATTTTGGACAAAGAGAGAAGTTTCTTAACTGTTTTGAGGATTTTTTTTGGCCACTTTGGAAAATTTTTTAATCATTTCTGAAGAATTTCGAATCACTTTGGAAACATTTGGAGTCATGTTTATCAGATTTTACATCACTGTGGACAACTCTAACTATTTTGGAATAAATCTGAGATTATACAAAGTTCTTGCAACAAGAACAGAATAATTCAGTGAATGTGGGAGTCAGAAAATACTCCACAACACAGTTGTAGTTGTTTTTTTTTTTTTTTTTGTCATTTTCTGCACTTAATGCTATGTCAAAGCACTGTGTTACTCTTTAGTCATCAGATTGAGCGCAGACTAACTGCAGGCCTTTATTTTGAAATGCGGAAGCTGGATTCGTGTGTCGTCAGCGCGACTTGACGCAGCGCCTCAATGCAGACGGTGTGACGTCAGCCAGAGTCGGTCAGCTGGCTCCTCCATCTGAGCAGCAGAGAGCCTCTCCCATAGGGAGACATCACCATCACCGCCCGAGCCTGGCCAGCAGCACCGGGGACAGACATGGCACGAGCGGCGCTATAGTGGCGGATCGGGGCGTCGGCGGCGGATCGGGAGCCGTAGATTATTTATTTAGCTATTTATTCATTTATTTATTCGCCCCGCCGGTGATGGCTGGGGTCCACGGCTGCGGCTGCTGAGAGGCAGGTGCAATATCATCGACGAAGGCGTTTCGCTGCTCGGCATGGACTCAGCGAGGGCCGATCCACAGGCTGGCCCACTGCGCACCCACCGCTCCCCGGATCTGATGCTCGCTGCGGGAGGAGAGCTGTAGCTGGGCCGCTTCAGGGGACCGATAGACGGTAACTGGTGGTGGAGGAAGAGGAGCAGGAGGAGGGGGCCTTCATCATATCAAAATATTACAGACAATATTCTCAGCTCAAGGTTATGCGCACACAACAACAGTCTGCCCTCCTGCAGTAAATCTGCGCTGCTGCTGCAAAATGGCATAAGTCTTTATTTGAGGAACTACAGTGATTGAATGCGCCCCTCTCCGTGCGCTCCGCGGATCCAAACCCTGTGACTGTCTCAGCCTCGATACAGGCCTGAAAATTAAAAAAAAAAAAACTGTTGAGCGCAGCCTCATCTGGATAAGTGACGCCGGCTCCAGCTGCCAAGATGATGGAGCTGCAGATAGACGAGGTGGTCTACCAGGACGACTACGGCTCCGGCTCTGTCATGTCGGAGCGGGTGTCGGGCCTGGCCAACTCCATCTACCGGGAGTTCGAGCGGCTCATACGCAGCTACGATGAGGAGGTGGTGAAGGAGCTGATGCCGCTGGTGGTGAACGTCCTGGAGAACCTGGACGCGGTGCTGACCGAGAACCAGGAGCACGAAGTGGAGCTGGAGCTGCTGAAGGAGGACAACGAGCAGCTCATCACCCAGTACGAGCGGGAGAAGGCGCTGCGCAAACAGGCGGAGGAGGTGAGCCACCGGCCGGCTACTGCTGGGCCTTCAGCCGCAGCATCACATCCAGAGGTTTCATCAGACATGTGACTCATGTTCAGGCCTGTGACATGAGATTGTTGAGCTTATTTATAGTCTCAGTGCACTGACAACAACACTGTTTACTATATGCGGTGGAAACAACACTTTCACTACATCAATTAACTGTTAGGCTTCATATTTAGGATATTTTAGCAGTTTTGCAGGTAACTTATGGTGCCAAAACATAAGAACAGGTTAGGCATCCATGGAGGTATTTTGTAATGTAGTAATGCAATTATGTGTCCTGCAGAATGTGAATAACTCACAATTAATGGTACAGTGGAGTAGAGCCTGACTGATATCCTACATGTTGTCCCGCATGAAAACTTTTCTTTTACAGAACATGCAACAGACAAAGATGCTTGGAGTTATTTAAAGATCATCTCATAGTTTGTACTTACATAGCGTTTGCAGCACATGTAGCAGAGTATGAAGCTGAGCCTACAGTGGTGCGGAGTCAAACGGTGTCTTGCACTCTAGTTTGTGAAATACTTTATTAGATAGTTAAATAAAGACACCACCACATTTTATATCTGTACTAACCAAAAATGTTTTAATTATAGTCTACCATTTAATATTACATGCAAATTATACAGTGCATTGTCACAATACAGGTCATGTCAGTTCAGTACAGCAGGAAGTTGCTGTTTAAAATACTTACATTATGTCTGCAGCACATGTAGCTGAGCAGATAGTGGTGCGGAGTCAAACAGTGTCTTTCACATTAATTTGTGAAATATGTTGCTAGAAAGTTAAACAAAGACACCATTATTTTCACTTTTCAGTGCGTTTAGGATATAAGAATAACACAGTGTATAAATCTAAACAATATTGGCTGTTATGTCGCCCTGAAGTCAAAAGTCCACTACCAGTCAGGTTGTACTGTTTTGTATAATCACACGCTTTCTGTTTCAGGAATACAGAATGTTACTTTAGGAAATGATTGTTGCAGAGTAAATGTCTGAAGTTTAAGTTAAAATATAAAATCTATTTAAAATAATGTCACACATGTGTATCGATGACACATTTTTATTCCAGTTGAAATAAGTGATGCTGCTGTTACACCTGCTCACACTTCTCCAGGTCTGCTGAGACTGAAATATACATTAGTTTTTGTTACTAGGTGTGACTATTGCAGGTACTTCTGCTAACCAACGTACGGTTTTCTGCTGTTGCCATAAATTTGGTTTATTTTTAGTGCTCTTTCCCTAAACCTGCAGCAGAAGTGCATGCAAATGTATAAGCACACAACATGCAAATGCAAAGTACATACAGTCCACGGTGATATGGGGACAGTGAGCAGATGGAACAGTGCAAGCACGACTCTCAGTGGGCGTTAAACAGAGGAAGAACAGGGACACAAACAACAAAAGTGTGCATCAATATGGAGCTATTACATTACAGGTCAGACTCCACCTCCTGCGTTTTTTTTCCCCCCTCCTCTGGGCTTTCCCCCTGACCGGTGTCACAGCAGCCGTGAGATCCAGCAGGCATCATAAAGCGACTTTAATCCTCCTCCCATCCAAAGAGGCCTCAGCATATCAGTGGCAGCCCTGCTAGTATCAGCTTAGCTCAGCTTTTAGGCTGTTTCATCATCTGCTCTCCCCATTGAGTCTGTGTCTCCCTCTGGCAGTTAGTTTTCACTTTGTGCTGTTAATTGAGGAAGGACTCGGTGGTCTGAATTTAAATGTTGGAACATTCAAGCTTCTTTTAATGTAATGGCGGAAAATATTCTTGGTGCATTTTACTTAAAAACCAACAGGAGTGATTGTTTTAAGTGATAGATGCCACCAGATGCAGACAAGATTCTTTTTTTTTTCATAAAAGTGGTACCAATCCTGAAACTGAAAGAGAAAGTAGCCTAATAATGACGGTGCATCTCTTTACATACCCTTTGGAGTTGGGTTTTTCCTGCACTGTTCTGTGTATTGATGTAGGAAACCTTTTTTGTGGCTCAGTAAGCAGGATCAGATTTAACCTGTGTTATCTCATCATACAGAAATCTATGCGTTTTGGGGTACTTCTGACAATTTTATGAACAAAAATGTCCAATATGCTTGAGAAAATGAGACCCAGATTAAGCAAATGTTTTTTTGTTTTTAAAAAAAAAAACAAGCTATATTAAATTTGCAATTCTTCCCATTTTAATGCTGCATAAAACCTCTTTGGAGGTAGTGAAAAATCCTCTTTGTAGGAAAAACCCAGAGTTAAGGCAGAAAGTATTGGTAGCACAGATAAAAATCAGAGCTGGTACCTGAACTAGACACGGGGATGATAGAACACTTGTTTTTTTGTAAATAAGACGAAACCAGGGTAGCTTAATCTGCCAAAACTCTCAATAATGAAGCACTCTTTAAAAGCCGACTTCGTCTTTCTGCAAAAGCTTGAAATTGCGATTTAATCATCTGCGTCTTTATTTTGGCTGTTTCTGACTTTAAGATATCCACAGTTAGACTTCAGCACCTCATCGCACACTTACTTTTTACACTCATGTTTGATGCAGTGCAGCTGCTGGTATTTTCAGTTCAGTGACACACTCACTCTGGGATTATATTCTGTGTCTTTCTTTTGCCTGAATCCAAACACAAAACTGTTTGTGTTGAAGCTGGTTGTAGGAGACGGTGCAAAAAGTTTGCATCCCTTACTACATCAGTACTTTGCAACCATTCTTTTGGCAGATTTCACGGCTTAGAAATGCTTTTTTTTAAAGGCTAAAATCAGAGTCTTTCTATTCTTGAATAAGGAATTTTCAGCAGCTTGAAGATCACGTCAATTTCTGGGATATTTTTAGGATGTCTTGCAGACGCAGCATGTTGAAGATCTACCCGCAGATTCTCAATGACTGGGTCTGCAAGGGTCATTCAGATTCAGCTTGTGTTTGTTGTAATAGTTCATGGAAAATGCTTAACAATTGGTAAAATGTCCATTTTTATCAAAGATTTTGGTGATTGTGGAAAAGAGATCAGTTTAACTTAATTTGTCTACAGCATGTGACAGCACAACACGACTGTGCCTTGTCCAGATGTTGCTCTGTACACTGGAGATGTTGACTTTTAGGATGTGGCTGCAGATAAGGTTCCCTTCTGTTGGCTCTTCCTTGTAGAAGCTGTATTTGCACCATCACTGCACTTTTGTGTCAGATAAATCTTCCTTAAGGTTTCTTGATCCTCAGATGTTGCCTTAACTCCCGCAGTTTCCCCTAATCACCATTTCATAGCGGTATTTCAGACAGTGAAAATTGCAAGGTGAAAGCACTTTAGCGGGGCCTTTTTACAGGTTTCCTTTGCTTTGTAAGCGTAAGTTAGACCCATTTTCAAATCTTTAAAAACTCCAGAGACCTCACAGTGGTTGAGTGTTACCACAAGATCTGAGGAGTCAGAGAATTTATCAGCTCTAAACTGTCGTCAGCTGACCTCTAATGACGCCTCACAGGTTCAAATGCGTCAGTTGACTACTAAAATTCAGGACGACGCATTAACATTTGGTCATTTTTAAAGTTTGTAAACTACTTCTCTCATTGCCAAAATAAACAAATTGCCCAGAACTTTGCATGAAACTGTGCATCTTTGTGCAAATTAGGTGACACATTTGACTGCAACGAATAAACAGAGACAGTTTTTTGTCTGATTTGTCTGAGGGCACAATGGGGGATGGGACCAAGTGTTAGGGTTGGGAGTCGTAGCAGATCAATAGTGCACAGAGCACACTGAGGGAGCCTGGCACTGTAACCTGATTTGTGTTTATGAGAAGCAGCAACAGAGAGAGAGAGAGAGAGAGCGACAGCAGAGAGAAAGAAATGGATTGAGGTTGTCTGGAGCTGCGGCAGAAACGAGCAGATCGGAAGGAGTCGAGGGCTAACAAGAAGAAAAGGCAGGATCTCAGAGCCTTCAGGAAAACAATAACACACCCTCTGGCCAGACACGCCGAGCAACGAGCAAAAAGCGGCTCAGATTACAAGGTTATTAGGCTCGAGCTGATGGTAAACAAAGCCAACAGCTCTGCTCATGGAGCCTTCACCGAGATGTATGTGATTAGAGTTATTACAGTTCACAAATTCAACCTTTTTTTTTTTGAAAGCATCTTTGTTGCTGCAGTCTTATTATGAGGCCGCCTGCTGGGATGATCCAATCAGTTCCCATCACTAACTGTCCTGATTTCACACTCCTCATAGTGCGATGACAGTAAATGATTGATCATCTCTGCCTCAGCTTTGTCTGACCACCTTCTGTTTTGATGTGATTTGCTTCAATTAGATTACCAAAAACAAATGATTTTACTCTCCGGCAATCTAAATTCTGGGAACAATTTTTTAAAAAAGGACACCTTATGCTACTATATTAGCCTACGTGCCATTATTTTCCCTCACTTTATTTTCTCCTCACGCAGTATAAACAGCTGAAAGTGTGACCGCGATGCAGTCAAACACACTTAGCCCCGGTTTGTCAGGGAAGCCCGTTAGTTCCACTCAGTCACCGCAAGGATACTTCCTGAATTATTCATGTTAGACACAATGAACGAAATACCCCAAGCCACTAATTCATTCATAAACTGTGCCACTATTACCTGTGCAATTATTCCTTACGCATTTAAATGTTATTTCTGAAAATGCAGCACTTATTTTTTTGCATTTTTAGTCATGCATTCACTGTCGCTGCATGTCATTCCTGCTGCGTTCTAATGTTGAAATCTTGAATTTGAAGGTGTCTAATGCAGGTAAAGGCAGCAGATAGAGGTGTGGATTTGAAGGACGTGCTCCCAGCCTGAGGGGGGATTGGTTGAAGGATAGTATTTTATGAAGCTTTGACTCGGGCTGCTCGGAAAGTACAACCGCTATCTAATATAAAGGCTATATTACATTTTCAGTCAAAAACAAAGACATTATATATGATCCGAGAACATCTCTGCTTTTATCTTTTTAGAGAAGAGTTATTGCTTCAGCTAAATGTGGGGAGAATTACATTTTTTAGCACTAGAATACAAAACATGGTGCTCCTCATGCATATGTGAAATGTTATGATTGAAAAGTTGTGTAACACTGGAGAGGGCCGTTTGGTGCTTACCTTTTACCACATTTTCTGTTATTCGTTAATGTTTTGCTCATGAAACTTGTTAAATTAGCCTCCTAAGCAGTTTCTGTGACAGTTTCCTTGCTCTTTTTTCTTCAGAGGTGCAGAATTTTCTCCTCAAATCCATTTTCCGCATTAAAAACAGATCTTTAAACGATCATTGCTGTTCTCCACAGTGACTTTAGATACCAGCATCATCAGACGGCCGTCATGTTGTGGCATTTGTTATTTTGTGTGCTGTATATCTGCTGCATATTGCTGGTTCCAAGGTCTCCCTGCAGTCAGAGGATTACAGTGTTAAGACTTTGTGGACGTGCTGCATTGAAAAAAGGACGTCATTGTGAGCAGCTTTATAAAGAAAAAAAAAAAAACAGGCAACGTGAAGGAGAAGTAGGCAGCTCTGTGCTTCTCTGTTATGGCTGCTCAGTTACTGGGTTCATGTCTACACTCAGAGGCAAATTGAGGTATTTTATAAAGCTGAAGGATATTTTAGATGAGTTTTTAAAAACTGCATTGCATTCCATAGAGGTCTGTGTGTAACCGGAACGCAGTCTTATTTTTTGACACGTGCACTGAACACCTGAAATGTCCTGAAACCAGAACTGATTTTAAAGTCTTGATAATCCTGTTTCATAAACAAGCACAGTAGCCATATTTTGTTGTTTCTATTTAATCCATATACACTATTATTAATACAGCAAACTGATTTTGAGGTCTGTTTTTTTTTTTTTCATCAGAAATTCATCGAATTTGAAGATGCGCTGGAAGCTGAGAAGAAGGACCTGCAGATACAAGTGGAGTTTCTGGAGCTGCAGGGAAAACAGCTGGAGCTCAAGACAAAGAACTACTCTGACCAGAGTGAGTAGACAGAATTGTTTACTGTATCAAAGTCTGTAAACTGTATATTTACTGCACATCTGGCTGTTGATAGCAGATCTAAGTACACAGAACCTAAAACCCTGAAAGTGTTTTGAGGCTATATTTAGATTTAAATTGAAACGTTTGTGTCTCCTCTGGAAGTTTTTTTTAATGCACTAATAACAGAAAAGACAACATGGAGGCTTGAGGATGTGTTTTCATTGTAGTTCTGTGGGGAAGATGGAAAAGGAAGTGGACACGCTGAGGGCGTATTTTTAGATTGTTGGTGCTTCTGAACTGAAACATTGATTTGCTTTTGTTCATTTGTCTTCATCTTTTGAATACCGGCACACATCTTCAACTGGCTGATTAGTTTTGTTTTCTTAGCTATAAACCCGGAATGTCATTTATGTTGTTTTTCTGTCATAATCACACAACATAGAGTTAACATAAGTTAAAAATCCCGTCTTTGAACTGTCCTATTTCACCCTTCGACAGTTTAGTCATCACGAAATGAAGCTTTTTGTCAATTTAATTGGTGGCAAATTATAAAGTGAACTGGTCAACCGGAAAGGATTAGAGTCAGGGCTGTTTGAATGTACTATCCTACTTCTCAAGAAATCTCTCCTGGTTTCTTGCTGCTCAGCTCTTGTCTGTCTGTTTCACAGTCACACGGTTGGAAGAGCGAGAATCAGACATGAAGAAAGAGTACAACGCTCTGCACCAGCGCCACACTGAGGTGAGAAAACATTCGGCTTGGGAATTCTGCTTTTAGCGTGTTTTAAAACAGATCCATCCTCATATCCACATATTCCACCAAACATACATACCCATTAATTTGCCAATATTATCATCTTTAACCCTCTGAACTGCCAAAATTACACCATTGACCAGAGCAAAAAACTGTCAAAACAGAAAGAATTGTTGGATTTTGTACATTTCTAACAGTCCTTGAACTACTCATCTGTGATCAAATGTTTAGTCGTGAAACTGAATCAAATCTAAACTTAAAATCATGACATTTTGTCAAAATCACTTCTATATGTCTCACTTAGAAATGGCTAAACATGAACTTTATCAGAATCTGTAAAAAACAACGAATTGGCACAACTATTAAGCCGTTAATGACTCATTTGCTACCAACAGTCATGTGCCAACACTTCAGGGATTTTTTGGCTGTTTGACTGTAGGATGTGTTTGTACAGAGGAGACAAGTATGGAAACACAATTAAAATGGAAGTAATTCATTGTCTATAGTATGTAGAGCCACAATTGTTTTCTTAGAATCGATCACACCTGCAGGCACTTAGACCATGCACAGGTTGATTCTAACTTTTATCAATTTTTGTAAAAGAAATATTCAAAGAAGTGCTTTCGCTGTTTCCATAGAGATGAAGGACATTTTAGGATATTGAAACAATGCTGTAGCATTTAAATTGTCTTGTATATTTTTCTTTTTTCCTGCTTTACAGTCGTAAAAAAAAAAGCTTACAAGCACACAAAACTGCCATTGTGGTGGATCCCCTAAAAACAATAATGAAATGAAGTCAGTGTCTGCCTATGAATGAGAAAACAATTTAATTTGAATATTATTAACAACATCCTATGCATTTAAAAATGATAATAAGAGCTGCAGTGGTCAGAAATGTGGAAAAGGCAAAATAAAACACACCTCGTCTCGCAGCTTTTGCGTCCAAAGTCTTTCCAACTAGACAAACATAAGCATATAAACTGTGCATGAAACACTAACTTAGTAACATTATGCGGTGCAGTAACGTGTACTAGTAGGCTTATTAGTCATTCATTCAGTCATTGTGATCGTGATCCTTGTGTGGTTCCATAGCAGCCATTCTTTGAGAGCTGTCATCCTGTTTAATATACGAACCAAATGCAGTTTATGGCACAAACTTGTGGACCTGTAAAGGCCTTTGATAAGACAGAAGCTGACTTAGCAGGTGTGGAATTCAAAGTCAGCTTGAGGCAGATGGGATTGCAAAGTTCTCTCTGTCTCTGAAAGGTTTTGTCAAGTTTACATGTACATGTTTTTGTTAAATTGCGTTACCATCGACTCTTTCTTGTGAGCCCGTTTTTCCTTTGTGGTGTTGATTTGCAGTTTACTCTACTGCTGGAAGAGCAACTTTCCCTGCAGGGTTTTCCGCCACTTAGTCAGACTTTCCACCATCTGAAGTAACGTCCACGTGTATTTGCATTTGTAGAATAGCCAACAGATCTCTGAAAAGACCTGCGATTGGTCAAAGTGTCTTCTTATGGGAAAAATTTTCAAAATTCTGAAAACAGATCCAAGACGAGGTGCAAAAGTTAAATTAAAATGTGCTGAATGGTTATTATGCAATTTTCCCCTAGTGACACCAAAACAATACGGGAGCACAAATATGTCTTGTTTAGAAAAACATTATTATGCAAAAAGACCCAATATGGTCCTTTGAGCGCCGTAATCTCACAGTCTGGTCGTCCTTTTGGTTCAAAAAATCCAACAAGTTGCAGATAATAGATGTTGTCATTAAATCGCTGAAATCCTTTTACATGCTTCCTCTAATGCCTTCTCCGCTGTTATATTATATAAAAAATCTGTGATATTCCTTGTTCCAATTTCACTCCTGTTTGCTTAAATCAATTCTTGTGCTTTTCTTTCGGCTCACAGATGATTCAGACGTACGTCGAGCACATAGAGCGGTCCAAGATGCAGCAGTCAGGGAGCAACAGCCAATCAGAAGGCCCTGGCTGTGGACGAACGTGAGTGTTTTTTTTTTTTTTTTGTTTTGTTTTTGCGTGTGCGTGTTATTGTCGTGCATCTTTGTGCGGATTTAAACTGTAACTTTCACCCATCGTCCTGTTGATGACGTTTCATGTTCTCCAACGCGCTCAGTGTGGCGTTTTGTTTGTCAGGAGCCGAGCTTGATGAGCAGCTGGTCCTTCCCACTGACAGAGCTGATGCACAGAGAAAAGCTGCAGCAATTATGAGCCTTGTGGGAAATAATTAGAAAAAAAATGAGAGTTTGGAGTTCATTTTTTAGCTTGCAGTGATCAGCAGTTACCCAACCCATCGGCGTGAAGCAGGATGAGGAGCAGGACATCTGCTGCAGCCTGCAATATGTTCTCTAAATCCTAAATCTCAAAACTCAATTTTACTACATTATCTAATGACAAGAATCCTAATGCAGCCAATCTTCATCAAGTGTCTGAATTACTGGAGTGACTAGAGTTTGCACCGTGAACCCTGCTGAGGTTTACAGAATGTATAATTTATTAAGACATGGAGGAAGGAACAATCCATTAGTGGCAGAAATGTAAAAATACTTAAAAACTACAACCAAGGTGAAAAGCGTGTGTGTGTGTTTGCGTGGGGTTTTTGTTGTGTGTCATGGCATGTCCCTGTCTCCTGTCTTTCTCTAATCAGTGTCTGTCTTGTCTGTCTTGCTGGCTTGCTCTCTGTGCCGCTGTTTGCACAGTCAACGCCACACATGGAGGAAAAGGTAAATCCAATAAAGTCCCACAACTCCACTCCTCCCCTCAGTTCCGCCTTCTAAACGGGCCTGCTTGGACTTAAAATGTGACTGAGACATGCTGCCCTTTCCTGTTTATGTGCTTCCTATGAAGGCGAATCCCCCCTCGTGCATTTGCTTTACTAGTTACTGATGCCTGTAATGTATTAATGATGTTGCATTTTTACCACAAATTCGGGAATAAGGAATGGATCAGAGGTCTTGCTGAGCAGTGCGATGCGTATTTTCCAGATTTCTTCTCCCTCATGTGTTTGTCTGCCAGTCCGTCCGTCCGTCTGCCTTCCTTGCTTGTCTGTTGCTCTGTCCTTGTTTTATATGTAATCCTATACGTTAAGCTGTAGCTTCGATTGTTGACCTTTTGTGTTTCTATGTTAAGCTCTGGTAATGTTTTGAGTTTCCTCTGGGTGCTTTCTCCACACAGTTACAGGAATAGTTTGACATTTTGGAAAATACTGTTATTTGCTTGAGATAGATTAGATAGACATTCTTATATCTGTACAAAACGTAAAATTAAGGTAATATATCCAACTAGAGTTTAAAAAAAAAACACCACATTTACAGACATTTTCATTATACGTTTTGTGGAGAAACACTTTTTTTTTTTTTTACTGATTTTCCTTAATTATTACAGTCAAACACCTTCAGTGAACTAAAAGACCTAAAAGTTGTGCAGTTAAACAGTTTATTTTTCTTCATTTGGTCTAAATTATTACAATAAAACACCTTTAATGAAGTGTCAGTGCATGCTCAAAATTAGTTCTATTTGGAAGATGAAAAAAGTATGCATCAAAATTGGTTCAGAAATTATTTTACATTTACAATATCAACCAATTATTCACGAATAAACAACCTCCGAGGAGCAAATGAAAAACTAAAAAAAATTTCTGTTAAGACATAAAGTGTAGCCCAACACCAAATTTACAAAAATAAGAGTTACAGTTCAACAAATTAATATCTTTGGTTAATATGTAGGAGACCAAGTCCAAAAAAATAAGCAACCTCGAGAGAATGCAGCATCAAGAATGTGGAGGCAAATAAACTCTTTTAAAAACCGTCTGTGCATTATGTTGGTTGTAAAATAAAACGTTTGTAGCAAGAATTACAGGAGTCGGATGTAAATGTCTCATGAAAATAAAGCTAATAAGAACAATTAAACATAAAATCTTTAAACTGATATTATGTCCATAAGCTTTTATATAAACAGTTACATACAGTATATAATTACAGGTAATAACTGTCACTTCATGTGAATTTGTTTATAAGTTAAGAAAGTTGGAAAAAGTGCTGTATAAGTAACATATAGTACATTTTCTGCATTAAAAAAAGAGAGAAATTATGTTACTATGTTGTTCATTTGTTGGAAAACAGCAAAATTTAGGATATATTTTCTATAAGATTTGGATTTATTTTACAGTTTACAGTACATATGTAGCTGGTTAGTTTAGTTCAGCATGAACACTGTAAACAGCTTCACTGGGTGTTTCCAAAGGTAAAAATCAGCCGATCTAAAGCTCATTGATTTACATGTCACTGGTTTAACCCATAAATCAATACAGTGGGAGTTTGCTGTTGGACTTTTTTTTTTCTCTCCTGGCAACTGGTTACAAACAAGAACATTTTCATTAATATATTTGAAAGGTGCCAGTTGGACGGATCCAGTCTTGCTGTTGACTTCAGCTTCCAGTTTAAACTCCACATTTAAACAGAGTTAATTCAAATTTCTCATCAAACTCTCAGCAAGAAAGCACTTCAGCCTAGTTCTCAAAACGTTGAGCTTCTCCTTTAAGCGTAATACTTTGACATTTCCGGCAGCGTGAGTGACTGCAGGTTATTTTGTGCCTTGATTCTGGTGCATGTCGGGATGAGCTGCAGCCCAAAAAGAGCTTAAATGCAGAGAGTGAACAAGCGACAGTCGTTCTCACGTCAGTGCTGCCTCCTCTGTGTCCTTTCTGCCTGCAGCAAAGCGGAGCGCCCGCCGTCGTTGAGCCTGTACCCCAGCGGCGAGGGCATGGTACGTGGGGGTCTCGGGGGGGCTAGGATGATGCCCGGGAAAGACATCTGGCAGGTCAGCGAGCTCGGCCGATCCGCCTTCACCTCCGCCTCTCAGGTGGGACAGACGGCGGCCCTGTCCTCCTCCACGACCACAACCGCGGCCCGGGGAGTGGAAGGGGAAGGGGCCGGCCTCACCGCTGCTAGCCGTGGACCGCCTGCCCTCCCACGCCTGCTTGTGTCACTTTACAGGGAACTATTTTACATCAGAAATCTGCTCCTTTTAAAAGCAGATGTGTTGACTCAAGCAAGCAGGGACCTTTTTTCCTTTTTTCATGCAGTGTCTTTTTTTATGACTGTGTGATTGTTTTACTATGTGATCGTGGAGTCTTTTTTTAATTTTTTTTTTTTATCATGTGTCATGTTTTAGTTTACACTTGTGTTGCTTCAGCTTGTGTTTCCAAGTGTACTTTTTTTTTAAAAAGAAAAACTATGCTCATCGTACAAGTTGATGGCATGTAGTGCTTTATATGTGAGAAAAACCAAGGAGCCAAGGATAGTTTTGCTTTCTTGCTGTGGCTCCTAGTGGTATTAGGAAATCTTTGAGATGCTGAGAGCATAAATGAAGGTTAAAAAGTACATTTCAGGATTTAGAAAGCGGCGACCATGACTGTGAAGCTAGAATGCTGCACGTCTGATAAAGGTCAACACTGTTTTTAATCCAGGACTCAGCTTGCAAATCGGTGACAAACTTCAGTGAGAACATTGAAGTTTTGATCCCTCAAGTCATCACTTTAAATATATATACGGATTACTTGACCGTTTATCTTCCCAGAACAGTTGATAAAGATAAAAACAGCGGACGTTTTTCTTTTCAAGGCTTTCATGCATCAAGAAGTCACGAAACAGTTTTTTTTTTTTTTTTTGATACAACACCAAATTTAGCAAAAAGGTGACTTTAAACTTTACAATTAGTGACATAAAATAAGGAAACTTACCATCAAACTGTTGCTTTTTTTCCCCCCCAGAACAGTTTGTGCTTCAAATTGTTGGTTTTCTTCCTGATATTTCTACAAAACTTGAGATAATTTAACTACAAAACAAGAAAGTCAAGTGATAATAGACTCTTTCTGGTATCATTTCAGTAATAAATGCTTAAAACCAATAAAACTAGTTGCTAGAGATAAATAAGTTGTGCCGGCGTTATTGGTAGAAACTAAGTGTTGGTCTGCCTTCATTGCAAGATGCTCATTTGTTGCTTCTCTTTCGTTCCCATGCCGATGCTTCGTCACGTCAAGGAGGACGGATCGGAGTCCGACTCGGTGGCGGCGACACCCAGCAGCACAGGAAGCAACTCCAACACGCCCACCTCCTCCGTCCCCTCTGCCACCGTCACCCCCATCAACGAGGGCTTCCTCCCGCCCTCCGAGTTCGACGTGATGCGGGCCGGGAACCGCAGGAAAAGTGCCAAGCGTCTCAGCCGGAACATGGAGGTGCAGGTTTCCCAGGAGACGAGGAATGTCAGCATCGGTAAGAGGACCAATAGATCCTTTAGCTTCCCCCCTCTCTAGAAAAAATACTCATCTAACCTGCTGTCCTGGTGTGTTTCTGCTGGGTTTTTCCAGGAATGGGAAGCAGCGATGAGTGGTCAGAGTTTCAGGAGATCATTGATTCAACTTCTGACCTGGACATGTGCGTGGACCCCCGAGTGTACGGAGGAGGAAACAGGTACGACTTTATGATAAAAAACCACCCACAACAAGATCAATAGCTGTTTTTTAATAACAAAGGGATTTAAATGGCCTCACGGTATCTGTGTTTATGAACATTTATGCATATTTTACGTACAGCGCTCAACAAATTCATTAGATCACCACCTTTATGGTAAGCTTTATGCCACAGCTGCCCTAAATTAACAGCATTGGTTTCTGTCGTGGTTCATACACCAGCAAAATTATGTTTTATTGCTTGATTAAGATGTGAAATTATAGGTTTATTTACTTGCATTCCTGAACAGAAAAAGGAGTTTTAGTGGTTGACTGCTGAATGATTTATTTCTGACTTGTCAGAGAAGCCCAGTGAATCGGCTCAGATTTGGATATAAAAAGGGATTCAGTTTGAAAAATCCTCATTCCTGTTCAAAATGGTAAAACGTCAAGAGCTGAGTGCCAATTAAAGCACTTCATGATGCTTCATGATGTTTTTGGGTTTTTTGGGGGGCCTCTTTACAAGACACACCGAATGGTTTTAGTTCACAGCAAATATCAACACTTATCTTTGTCAAAATAAGGTGTTTTTGTTGTACAGAATTCCTGTTTATTAGGACTCAAACTTGCAAGTAAATCAGTGTTGTCATTTCCAAATTCAATCAAGACCAGTAAACGTTTTTCAAACCATAAAATATTCGTTGAATCCTTCAGCTAAAGGTGAAATGCAAACATCTCCACGACGCCGACTGTGGTGTTACTTCTGCATGTGCAGTGTTATGTTTTTATTGACACAAATAAAAATAGATTTAGCTCTCGTTGTCTAATTAAACCCTGGTTTCTGTGTGTTGCAGCCCCTCTCAGGGCATAGTTAACGAGGCCTTCGGCATCAACACCGACTCCCTCTACCACGAGATCAAAGACGCCAAGTCAGACATCATCGGGGACGTTGATGCAGGTGCCGAGCTGCTAGGTACGAACAGGACTTCAGCTGCAACGTATTGACATGATTTTATTGGTTCTTTATGGATTACTTTATGTGAGAGCCCTAAGTTGTGCCATGAACTCTCAGTGCTGGTAGCAGCTCAGTGACATTCTTCTGTTTTGGTCAGTGGAATGTGTTTCATTTCAAAGGAATGCTTGAAGACAATACAGATATCGCTGACTTGATTCGTACCGAATGCCAGCAGGCCGATGTGTGATATTACTCAGAATAAGTGGAATCTCGAGGGGCGGATGCATGTGTGTGCTGCACAAAGCCGGCATCTGTTTTTTCTTTGCGTTCCTGCAGGGTGTGAGCTCCATGTGAGGCTGCGTGAATGTGCCCCTGCACTCATTTTTCTTTCCTTGCATGAAAGGCTGCAGCACAACTCTGTATCGCTGCAGTCTCCTGAAAAAGTCTCACACATTGGATTGCAACCACAACCCCAGCAGCCCATTCATGCAGTGTTACCTTTACTACTTATTTGTCTTTTAAGTTTGCTTGTTTTCTTTTTTCATGGGGAAGAGGCATGTTTAGTGCAGTCCATTATAAAGGTTTTCACTTTAACCCTCTGAATCCCAGGCAGGTTCTATGTTGTTTGCTCCTATTAGAGTTTTTACACCCAGTAGACTGTTTTTTTTGTTTTGTTTTTTTTAAAGAAGTCCTGTCTCTCTGTGGAAGCAACACAACCCTGGCTAGAAGTAGATATGACTAATGATCTCTTCTGTGCAGCATAACAAAGTTGTAATACCATACTCATAAAAAACAAGTTGAATTTCTTGATTATTTATTTTTACAAACATTTTGGAACACAATTTTTCTAAATGCCCACAGCTGTAAGCAATACTGTAAAAAAAACCCCCAAAAAAACGCTTGTGTTTATTTGCTCTACATACTATAGATATTTTACAACTTCCACTTTTAATGTGTTTATACACTTGCGTCATGTCTGCTATGTGTAGACACAGCTGGCAGTTCAGGCAAAAAGTCACAGAATTTTTGTAATATCACTGTTGGTCACAGATGAGTCACAAGTAGTTTCACAGTTGCACAGAGGAGCTCAGATTTTTTTGTTTTTTGCAGAATCTGGTTAATGCAAATGCTTAGTTTTTTTAAAGGAATTTTTAGTCGTGTAGAATAAAGCGATTTTGATAAAATATCATGACTTCAGGCTTAAATTACTTCAAGGACTGTCAAAAAGATGGAAATCCAGTGGGTTTTTTTTCTGTTTTTACAGTTGATTAATGGTGTAATTTTGTTCATACCATCAGCAGGATTAGAGGTTCAGAGGGTTAAACATTGATTTTTCTATTTCCTTTCTCACATTTATCAGTTTCATGATTTATCTAAGATGTCACTTTTGAAGGGGATCCTCATTTATTTTTTAAGGGATTTGGGGATTTGATTTACTCTCCCTAAATTTCCTTCCTGCAGCAGAAATAGGAAGGGAAGTTCTGAGCCGTTTTCTTGTCCATCTGTTAACCTCTCACCCGTTTCTTTTTTTCCCCCTTTTATGTGCTTCTGCTGGTGACACCCATAGGCGAGTTCTCAGGTGTGTATCTGAACGTGCATTGGTTGGTATCTGTTTCTGTTACTCTCTCGACTCCTCTTTTCTCTCCAAACTCCACATTTAAGAGCAGAAGTCACTCAGTGTGTACAAATCAGAAAACTGCACTTAATTGTAGTTGTAATTATTAATGTATTAGTTTATTGCTCGGTTGAGAAATTGGAATCATGCAAATTATACTATACCCATAAATATGCTCCGGAGCAGTAATCTCTTTGAACATTGAGATTAAATTCATATTTAGTGATTAAGCTGTACCTGTTTTTATGTTCACAGATATTGAATTATACTATAAAAACATGAGAAAAAACATAAAATAGAGTCGATATTATTTGATTAATTCACCTTCTGGGTCACAGAAATCTGCTCCGTCTTTGATTCCAGCACAAAGGTTGCAGCTTTTGTGTAAAAGTCCTTTAACCGTTCTTCAAATCCAAATTAATAAATGCTTATTATCAGCATCCTCTCTCCTCCCATTCTTCTCTTTTTTCTTGCTCATCTCTAATCTGTGCCCACTCCTCTTTCTGTCTTTCTGTCTTTCTTTCTTCTTCTTCTTTTGCCTCCAGTCCGCGATGATTTCTTCGGTAAGGCGCCTCTTGCCCTGCGCTCGTGGCCACGTTTGCTTGTTGTGTCATTCCCTGACCTCCAGCTTCCACATCCCTCTGGTCGCTTCTTTGTGTCTGTTTTTATGTGGCTTTATATTTATATTTTGTGCCACCTTTGCATCTCACCCACCTGAATTATTAATACTCTCCTCTAAAGAGGGCCTTGAGGTAAACATTTGGTTCATTGTGTCTGCACTAAGGATCGTCGGATGTGGTTTTTCAGATATTTGGAATAGTTTGCAGTAAATATGAACGTTTTAGTAACGCAAAACCTTATTTAAGTTTTCACACACTAATTTGAAAGAGAATTTTCAGCATTTATCCTTCAGTGTTGATCGACAGATCAGATTACAGAGTGGCTTTATCAAAGCAAAAATACAGCATTTTTAAATTAATTACCTTTATCGGGATCAGTTAAAGAAAAAAAAACATACAGAAAATTGCAAAAACGCTGAATACCAGATCCGATAATCATCCAGAGTGAGAATCAGTCGACCCCTAGTTGACCCCTTTTTTGACAATTAATATAAAAGAAATAAAAGCACTGTATTGTTTTGAACCAGAACACAATGATCTACTAATAATCTAATAATACAGACACAGTGCAGAACTCAGAGTCATGAGATGAGGCTATTTTTTGCTCCATTTTGTAAATAATATGTGAATTAATGTATCAGAAATATGTAAACTCATCAAAAAATATATATCTTAACACCTGTTTGACTCCTTCAAAGTGAGTTATTTATATGAGTTAATTTCAGGTAAAAGGTTGTTTTACAGTTACGACTGTCATGACGACTCATTTATCCGTCTCTGCAGTCGGATCACTACCTAATCCCTGCAGACTTTTCTAATCCACTTTAACCGAGAGCCCTGTTCTCTGCGTCCAACCCACCACCACTCCTTTGAAAGTACAACAACCTCTTGGCTTTTTCTTTTATTTTTTTATTTTTTTCCTTTGTTTGTTTTTGACTCGTTCTCATGTCTGAAATTTTCTCTGTGTTGAAATTTCAGCTTAAAGTTTGTTTGTGCTTGGCTTATGTTGCACAGTGCTTGCTGCTTCCGTGTGCGTTTTTCAGTTCATTTATGGCGATAATTAAGATGATTAATAACAAATAAGTAGGTTGAGCTTGATCTAATCATGGTTGAGAGATAAATCTGCATATGTTTGCACCTATTGATCGATCTGCATAACCTCTGTGAAACTGCATTTTGTATTTTGAGGTGTAAAACAGTAGATTTCAAATATTTTACAAATAACTTTCCTTTGTTAGCCTGACTTTGCATCATTGTTAAATTAGAGCAATAATCTGACCATAAAGTTGAGATTTTTGATTTATTAAACCTGTCATGTAGAAATAGGCATTTACAGTTGAAACCAATACATAAACCGTATAAACAGACACATAACCTTTTTTTTTTTTTCTCACGGTCTGACATTAGACCAGACTAAACTTTTCCTGTTTTAGGTCAGTGAGGATTACCAAAATAATTTCTATTTGTTACATGCCTGAATAATGAGAGAGAATTTTCTTAGAGATTTTTTTTTTTTTACTACTTTTGTCAAAGTGAATAGTTTGCATGTATTTCCTTATTATTTGGTAGCGTTGCCTTTAAACTGTATGACTTGGGTCAAACGTTTAGAGTTTCCTTCCACAAGCTTCTCACAATAGTTTAAAGGCGTAGTAATCTCAGTGTAGTGAACTTCTGACTTTGAAGAAAATAATAAAAAAATTCTCTTAAAAAATCCTCTCTCATTATTTTGGCATTTAGCAAATAGAAGTAGTTTAAGTAATCCTAACTGACCTAAAACAGGAAACGTTTAGTCTGATTTAATGTCAGACAGTGAGAGAAAAAAAAAGGTTATGTGTCTTTTTATTCAGTGTATGTAAACTTCTGGATTCAGCTGTATTCTGGTTGGCCTGAAAATCAGCGCTACCAAAGAACCTGAGAAATGCTTTTACTTGATTGGTTTTATTGATAAATGGAGTGTGTGTAACGTGTGATAAGTAACAGACATGAATGTTTCAGGGATGGGCAAGGAGGTGGAGAACCTGCTGACGGAGAACAAACAACTCCTAGAGACCAAGTAAGAGAAGATAGTGTTCGTGTTCGTCTTCATTTGTGTTCACTTTTCCATATTTGCTGAAAGATTTGTCACGTTAATTTGAGTGAGACATTCCGTGATTGGTTTAAAATGCTGGATAAGTCTGCATGTTCTCTGTGTGTGGACATGAAAGCGAACTCGTAGTTTCTGCAAACTGGTTTCAATTTCTGATTTCATCGTCTTTCTGCTCTTTGCTCGACAGAAACGCTCTGAACATCGTGAAAAATGACCTTATTGCCAAAGTGGACGAGCTGTCGGGGGAGCAGGAGGTGCTGAGGGAGGAGTTGGAGGCGGTGAGGCAGTCCAAGAACAAGGTGGACGCAAGAGTCAAAGAACTGGAAGAAGAACTCAAGAGGTGACGTTTTTTAACAACTGAAGGTGCTGATGAAGAAAACAACATGCTCCTTTATGTGTTAAATTCAGTGTGAAAGAATTTCTACCTGCAGAGCAGGAGTGATGGCAGTGTGATGACATTTACATTCTAGAAGAAACTACTGACAAAAGACGCATTAAAAGCACGTTGAACAGCAGTTAGAGGGAGTTAAACACAAAAGCCGTTGACCTGGAATCCGAAACCGATGGAGTCTGAGTGCGTAAACGAATGGATTCGTCTTAGAAACAGACACAGGAGAAGTAACCTGATAGTCTCGAACAACACTGTCACCGTCGTCCACGTATGAGAGCCAGAAGACGAAATGTTTCAGTACAGAGCTCAGTTTTTTTTTTCTCATTTTGATCAGTTGCATCAAACACAATCATTTCTTTAAGTTAACTGTTTGTATCTGAGTATCAACAGGAGGAACTCTGTTGTGCTCTTCAAATCCATAAAGAAAAAATAATTTTAGTACAAATATGCTTCTTAAACTAATAAAAACCACATTATTTTCGAGTGTGGCTGCCAATGTGTGTTTGTAGAGAAAGCTGATTATATTAGGAGTTATATTAAAGCTGGTGTGGGACCAACATTTACAGCCAAAAAGACTGAAGCTGGAAACTGTAAAACTCACCCGAAGCACAATATTTTCACACGTCTCAGTAAAGCTTCAGGTTCTTCATATGCACTCAGTAAGTTAGTTTCACAGGACTTTATTATTTCACAATTCTTTTGGCATCTCTTGACCTGTCCAAGATTACTACTTCCTGTAATAACTACTACTATTTATTACACTGTAGACCTACATTTTTATTTTCCTGTAGAATGTACTTTTTTGTTTTTCATTTTCTGCTTGTTTTTTTGTACTAATGTTTACATTTTTAGGACATATTTTTTCTACTTGTGTTTTTCTTTTGCTTTAGTTTCAAAAGACTTTGAATGAGAGCAACTGTAATGTACGTGGTTTCCCCTCAAGGGTCAATGAAGTGTTTCTGATTCTGGAAATAAGCAGGAAAATATTCAAAACAAATAGTTTAAGAATGACAATAAAATCAAAATGTCAACTTTGTGGAATACAGATGATTAAAATGATTAACAGAACACAGTGGCACCCTGATAACTTAACCTCTGGCACTTTCAGACTTTCGTTAATGAACTTAAGCTAGAAACTCTCTGTGAAAACCGTGATTTGGACATTGAGAAGAAAAGCGTAACTTAAAATACTACTATTCAGTACTTTTTTTTTTTTTTTGGAAAATAAAAACATGGAAGTCGTGGAAATTTCAAAGTAAAAGCACCCACTTGTCAGCTTCTATCCTTGTGCTGCGTCATGTTGTGTATTCTGACTGAAGCAGCCTCAGAAGCCTCTTTAAAAAGCCTCAACCCCCATTTTTTCCTGCTTAAATGTGTTCCCTTGTATTAACAACATCTCCTTAACTCTTCACACACCTCAAGCAGAGATAAAGATGTGTGACTGTGTTTTTGTCCTGCAGGTTAAGAGCAGAAGCTCTCGGAGCATCTCGGGACTCAAAGGATGAAGGAAGTGATGATGTGAGTAAAACCGTCACTGACCTCTGGAATCACTGTTAGTGGCTCTAAATTTCACATATTAGCTAAAAATAAATAAATCTGCTGCTCTTATTTCATGAGGGTTTTAGTCCTTTGGTTGACATGTACAGAGTTTGTACAGTTTTTAGAACAAAATTAAGGAAATGAGCAATATATTTAGTGCAGACTTTAATGAGATGCTTCCATTTGCCCAGTTTTCATCACCAATGCAAGACGGCGACATGACAATGACCCAGCGGCGGCGGTTCACTCGGGTGGAGATGGCCCGAGTGCTGATGGAGAGGAACCAGTACAAAGAGCGACTGATGGAGCTGCAGGAGGCTGTGCGGTGGACGGAGATGATCAGGTGATAAACAACAGGACGCTGCTTTAAACTGGAGATCGAGAACTTGGATGGAATTTTTTTTTTTTCTCCTCCCGTCACATTATCACTGCAATACAGCCTTTTTTTGAAACAACACAACCATGACTAGAAGTAGAGAGAATTCAGAACTTGTCTTCTGTGCAGTTATGAGGCTACAAACCTTGTAAACACAACCTGCACTTCAGCCACCTTCAGTCAAACAGTCCTTGAATTTTTGTCATGACACTGTTGGTTCCAGCTGAGCCTCTAATAACTTCTTGGTTACGTAGCATAGTGCAGAATTTTTAGTTTTTCACCGATTCGTGTTAGAGCAAGCCGTAAATTTATAGCATTTTTTTTTAGCGAGATTAAAAAGATTTTAAAGCTTAGATTTGGTTGATTTTTCTGATGGAACATCAAGTGGCAGATAATTCGTTCAAGGACTGTTGCAAAGTCCAAAATCTGACGATTCTTTTTGTTGGCACAGTTTCTGGGTCTGATGAATGCTGTCGTTTTGGCGGGTTTTGGGTTTCAGAGGGTTAAAGTCAACATACTAAAATAAAGGGTTTAAATTTATCTCTTTATTCTCAGAGCTAAGAATTTAAGCCGGACTGAGCTGAATTTTTGCTGCATTTATTAAATTGTGATTTTAAGGTTAAGTTGGTTTTCACGTTGTAGACATTTAATTTTGCTTCTTATATATTTAAATGATTATTTTTAGTATACAAAAACTAACTAAAAAGGCATCTCACTTATTTAAAAAGCACTTATTTAGAAAAAAAAAAGATTTTTCTTATGTTAGCTAAGTCTTTTATTTTTCCAGTTCCAATATTTTTTGCTTATTTTTTTTACTTCCTTTATGATATTTTGAGTGTTTTATTCTGTTTTATTAAATGGATTGTTTCCATTTTTTGCATGTCTTGTAAATCATTTCATAATGTTGTTTTTTTCCCAGGTGCTGTATAAATAAATAAAGTTTATTTTTATTATTTAATTCCCTCTCACTTTAAACCTCTGTTTCCCCTCAGGGCGTCCCGGGAGAGTCCTCCGATCCAAGAGAAGAAGAAGTCCACCATCTGGCAGTTGTGAGATTCTGCTTCATTAAACTTGTTTCGCTGGAGCAGAATTAGAAATACAGATGATTTGGTGAAGAAATGCAGCAGTAAAGCCTCTCCTCCTCTTCCTCTCTCCTTCCTCCAGCTTTGCTCGTCTCTTCAGCTCGTCGTCCAGCCCTCCCCCGGTCAAGCGGCCGTACTACAGCGTCAACATCCACTACAAGTCGCCATCCCCGGCTGGTTTCTCTCAGCGACGCAGCCACACCATGTGTCAGATCTCCACCTCCAACCGAACACTGGAGTTCTTCCCTGAAGAGTGAGCAGCAACCGGCACCACATTTACACTAATTCACGTTAAACCAAAAAGCTCGTCTGCTTCTCACTCTGCTGCGGGTTGCTTGCTCGCTTGTGGCGGCTTGGAGAGTCGAAAGCTTCAGATTCAGTGTCCGGCATCGAGATATAAGGTTAAATTCACGCTCTGACTTTATATGGAAGGAGGTTATTGTCACATTCACACAGTTCTCGTCATGCATGCATAAAGAATATCACTGTAGAAACAGATTTCTCAACTAATATGCATAAAAAGTCGTCTGATTTTCATGTAAGTCACAATTACAGACAAACACAAACTAATAACACAAAGCATACTTTATTAATATAATTTTTTCATCTTTATTGGCTTTTTTGAACACATTGAGTTGATAATTGTGACCTAAATGAACGCCAGACTGCATTTTATGAGGAATTATTGCAGAAATCCTGAAAAAACGTTTTAGCTTTTTCATTGTCGATGATTGTAGATAATTTGTTAATGACTAAGAGCACATAAAATCACATTTAAGAGATATGAATAAACCTACTGGCCTCCTTGTTTAAACACGTCTTCCATCCACCAGCTCTGAATGTAAAGCATAATTAATTGGACTAGAAATCAAAATTTTAAGGCCTCATTCTTAACACGTCTTCGTTTTTAAGCTCTATTTGATTGCAATAAACAGGTCAGGGATACTTCACTCACGATCATGCAGCACGCATGAGTGAAATTTGGTTCTCTTTGACATCTTGAACTAAAGGAACTCTTGGCACATCTATTTCACGAGGCAGGTGTGTAGGAGAAGATTCAATTGCACAAAGACACAAATACACTAAAGTTGGATAAATGTTTGCAATGGATTTTACATCTTAGAATGAATACATGTACAGGAATCTTCTCAGGAGAGTTCAAATGAAGACACGATTGCTTGGCTTCAGCTACATGAGAGCTTTGTGTAACCGGAGCGAGTATCTTCGCTGCTGTTTGCTTTCCTCGTCTTCCCTTTTCCTCCTCTTCCTCACATCTTGTTCTCTCCGTCTCTTGCTGCTGGCTGGCCAGGCTGCTAACGCTTCGCTGTCTCTCTCTCTTCTTCTTCTTCTCCTTCCCTCTCGTTGCTTCCAGACTGGCCAGTAACGGTGTTGCATCTCTCCTCAGCGACTCGGCACTGTTGGCCCGCCGAGAGCAGCGGCGCGAACAGTACCGGCAGGTCCGCGAGCACATGCGCCGCGATGACGGCATCATGCAGGCCTGCGGCTGGAGCGTGCCGTCCAGATTCAAACAGGTACAAACGGAGAGTCCACATGCAGAAGGAAAACACACAAGTAATGTAGTTTGCATGAGGAGATCCAGATGTTGGATTAGATGAGCCACCAACAGCTGAGGAGGTTAAAACCTGTGGGGCTCTGATTTGTTGGAAATGGTGTTCAGGAATGACTTTTAAAGCCTGCATGGAAAATATAAATCTAGGAAAATCTCTCAATTGAAAAATTATGTGTAGAAACAATTTGTAGTAAAATGTAAAATTGGTGCACAAATTATACCAATGATGAGGCCACACAAAGACCCACTTTGAACACCTTATTTCAGATTTAAAGCAAAAATACAGCAACATGTGAAACAGCATTCCTTTGGATTGATATCTCAGCATCATTTCACAATCTTTAAATCTTACTGACTCTTATTTGAACCTGTAAAAACCTGTTTGAAGGTTAATATTCACATGTATAAGTGGAGGCAATGCTGCTGCTGTGACAAGACTTTCAAGATTTTTATTTATCGAGCTTCTAATTGGTTGTCCAGCGTCTGTAATTAAATTATCGATGGGACAGCTGAAATTGATCGCAGGTCAGTGCTCCTGTCAGACGGCTGATTAAAGCTGTTATTGTTTCCGGTAGTCTGGTTTGTTCTGGCACATGTGTGAACAGTAGAAGAAACCAATTTGCTATCTAGAAAATATAGTTTCTTAGCTAAAACGTGCAGAACCACAAATATGCTTTAACAAAGGATAAGGCTGCTGTTATTCTGTATTTTTTATTGTTTAAAAAATCAAACAGGAAAGACCAAAACCAGCAAAGCACAAGTCAATCTCTTAGTACTCCTGCTGTCAGACTTTTAGCTTCCCACGTTGCAAAGCACACAGTGGCTTTTAAAGGAACTTTTTTTACCTTTTAGTGGTCAAAAGTGGCAAATACATCCATCCATTATCTATACACTGCTAAATCCTCACTAGGGTCATGGGGGGCTGGAGTCTATCCCAGCTGACTCAGGGTGAAGGCAGGGGACACCCTGGACAGGTCGCCAGTGCTACACTTAGAGACAGACAACCAAGCACACTCACAGTCACACCTACAGACAATTTAGAATCACCAATTAACCTCAACATGTTTTGGGACTGTGTGGGAGGAAGCCGGAGAACCCACACTGCACGGAGAGAACATGCAAACTCCACACAGAAAGATCCCGGTGCCCCCACCGGGACACGAACCGGCAACCTTCTTGCTGGGAGACAACAGTGCTACCAACTGCACCACCTTGCAGCCCATGGCAAATACAACCATTCTAAAACATTGGATTTAGCTTGATTTAAATTGATCACTGTTCCTGTTTAAAAAAATAAATAAATAAATAATATCTGTTTTGTTGTGTGCGTGACATCTAGGCAGCTTGTTTTTTTCAGATTTTTTAATTTAGGTGAGTAAAGTTTATCATATTGCCTCCCCACACTTCCATTTTAGTTGCAATAACAGCAAACATGGCACTATTTTTATTAAAAATGAATCAGTGATGAATCACCCTCATGCATGAATCATGCATCAACAATAGGCTGCTTGATCCATGATGAAGAAGATACAGGAAAACAGAAATGCATGGTGAAAATACTAAGCACACTGTTCATATTTCAGAAACTCGCCAAAAATTTCACAAAACATGTTTTTCTTTTTTTTAAGAGCAGACAAGTGTTCCCTGGCTCCCCTGCAGTTCACACGATAAAAATCTTTCAAAAGAACTCATAAAAATGTGTCTTTTCTGGATAAAGTTTCTAGAATTTCTTTAAAAATTTGAGTGCTGTAGTTTTGACACAAATTGCCGTGAATATTTACAGGATGTATAAAGATTCAACTTGTCACGTAGAGCTACAGTTGACAACAATTTACTAGTTAGTGGGACAAAACCAGCCTTTTTATTTTCATACGTTTACATTTTGCTGCGAATACTTCTGTACTTTTGCTTAAGTAGGATTTTTCATGGACAACTTTTACTTGTACTGGAGAAGTTTTGCAATACTGTGTTAGTACTTTTACTTATATAAAGAATCTGAACACTTCTTCCACCATTGCAGACAGTCGTATCCTGTCTTTTTCCACTGCAACTATCTAGTAAAAAAAGGTCTTAGAACACGTGTGAGTACAGTCAGTTTTCTGCTGGTTTTGGTCTTTTCTGAGATTCATACGTTAATTAACCCAGCACCAGTAAGAGTAGTACAAAACCTTTCACATTTTCCACTTTGGTTTCAAGCATAAGCAGCATGATTTGAGAGCATGGAAATGTGCCTTAAGCTGCTCTGGCAGACTCAGGTGTGCAGCCCGAAGGCCAGAGTGTGTTGGTAGGCAGGTGGCTCTAACTCTGGTCTCCCGCAGACTGGAGGTCAGACGGACAGCGCTCAGGACAGCCCGCTGAAGAGACAACAGGCAAGTGAGACCGACAGAGAACCAGCATGCACCTTTACGGCTTCCCCTCCCTTTAACCTCCCACCTAAAGCTCCGACCCCGAGACGGCAGCACAGAACAAAGACAGACGGCACACTGAATACACAAGCAGATAATTCTGTTTTGTAGACAAACTCTGTGAGCTCCGTGTCAAGGTTTTGTAACACGACTTTACCATATCTTCTGGAAATGCATGAAGATTTTTCGGCATGATGTGAGTCAGAATCATACATTTCAAACCAATGCTACTTGCAGACACATAGCACACTTTAGGACTTCATAAGATCCTCTTATTTTGTAGAGTTAATTCCACGTAATTTTCTGTCCCTCTGCCAATTTTGTTGCAACCTTTTAACCTTTAACCTCTGTCTGTCTCAACCTGCCCGACTGAACACACTTAACACGCTGTCATCTATTTACTCCTGTCTTGTTTTCTCAAAGGAAAAATCCACTCTAAGTGTAGTTTTTCAGTTTGTCTGTGTGTTTCTGGCATCCCTTTGTTACTTCCAAAAAAACCCCAAAAAAACCTTGCACCAAAGAAAAGCTCTGCAAAATCCTGCATAACAGCGCGACATCTGCTTTGCCTGCAGCTTGCTTCACCCTTTACGCTTCGGTGGTGCATTTCTCTAATTTGAAGCTGCAAAATGACGTCGCATCAGGAGAGTTTGAGTACAGTGTAGAAGCAGAAAAACTAGAAATAAAGCCAGAATCAAAGAGTAAGAGACTCCTTCTGAATGCACGGTTTTGCATCTATCTTTACTGCAGTAATCACACCAGATGAATGCACTATAAAAGAGGCAGAGGTATCAGTTCTTTCCTCCAAACTGGGAAAGCTCTCCCTCGTCCTGGTTGTAACTACATCCTCATGTATTTCTTCTCTGAGGACAGATGAGAGAAAGTGAGTGTATTAGATCACAGTGGAGTTTTCCTTTATTGCCTGCTAAGGATGTGCTGTACATGTATACGGCACATTCACAAACACTGGATGTTTCCGTTGTCCATCAGCCCCCAGTAAAATTGGAGATGTTTTTTTCATGGAACCACACAGTAATTCTCTACTTTGTTTGTCTCCTGACCTCTTGATTTTTTGTAGACCACCAACGAGAAAGAGGACAACCGCATGAAGAATGTTCCCGTTCCGGTTTACTGTCGCCCTCTGGTGGAGAAGGACCCTAACAGGAAGGTGAGAGGTTCAGGCGTGTAGCCGTGGCAGTTAACGTCTCAGTCCGGTTAAAAATGTGTTTAACTTGACGATGTATGTGTTCAGTTTAACACTAGAAGCGTGAGATCTGTAGACGGTGGAAAAATAATCTCAGCTTGTTTAAAAGCAGGCAAGGATAGCAATACACATCTTACACAAGTCTGATGTGAAAACCTCAAAGTCTTGAGGCGGAAAATCTCTTTTGTCTCATCCTAGAAGGAATTTTTCAGTAAAAATGATTTTTATCTATGATCACCGGTGAAAAGATATGAGCATTATTCACCGACTGTTTGTAGACTATAGCTGAAAGTTCACATTTCGACTATATTTTACCAGGATTTAGGGAAAATCTTTATCCTTAAATGTGCAAATAAGAGCTTCAGCTTAGATTTGGTTGTAGTTTTCTATTGAAAACAATATCGCACGTGATTCAAATCTTGGAAAGTAAAAATCAGGCAATGTTTTCAGTTTAAACAGTCAGTGGATTTTTGTTTTAAAGAACTTCCAAAGCTACTGGCAGGTTTTAGGGGTGAAAGTGTTAAATGCATTGAAATTGTCCTGAGACATTTCAGCTCTCAGTGCAACATGGCTTTGAAGAAATACCTTCACACTCATCAGTATCATCTCTTACAATCTACAACTGAGCAAATATGTGTTTAGAGACACGCTGATGTTGTTACAGCTTTTTAGCAGGTTGAAAAGACGGCAAAAATACATTAATATCAACAAACTCAACTAGTTTTCAATCAGAAATTGACACTGAAATCTCAATTGTTGCTCACTGGGGGATGTAAACTTTTTACATAGTCAATACTTGGATATTTCAGAATCAGAATTTCTTAACTGTCATTGTACAAAGAAAGCACAATGAAATTTGAAATAGCAGCTCTCGTAGGCAGTGCAGATATCAGGAAGACAAAAAAGTGCAAAAGACTTATTTGTAGATTCTAGATTTTCAGTGAAGAAGAAGAAATAATCCTTGTGCACAAATAAATCTTTTTGTGGGACTATTATGTCACAAACAAATCATTAATCAAAGCAGCGTTGTTTTGGTTGAAAATGCAGTAAAATGTAATTTTCTCTACAACACAGCAACATGTTTATATGACCACAAGAGCTTCTGACAAAGTTACAGCTTTGTTTTCCTGGTTCTGTAGAAGGGATTTCTGTATTTGTTGGGTTTTCTGACCTTTTCTCCTGAGAAATGCTGCTGAAAATCAGTCATCAAAACCTGGATTTAGCAACAGCATCAATCCATTTATGTGCTATTATAACAACAATATCACAACCTAACATTTAATTTAATGTATTTAGTCTTGAATGTTTCAAATCAAGCAGGAATACTTGATACCTGATGGCACCAGATGAATTCATCACCCAGCACTGAGTCTAAACTACATAAAACATGGATGAAGTGTCAGTGTTGTTCATCATCAAGCTAGAGCCTTTGTTCCTGAAGTTATAATAACTACATTAACAGCAGCTTTGATTTGGAAACCCACAAATGTCTTTCATCCTTTGTGCAGCTGTGGTGTGCAGCTGGAGTGGACCTGACGGGATGGAGGGCTGGCAGCCAGGAGGCGGCGCCGAACAAAGCAGCGTCGGGCAGCAGCAGCGACCCGCTTCACGCCGAGGAGGACGGAGCTGAGAAGAAGAGCAGCCACACGTCTCCGGAGAAGAGGAAGGTAGAGCGACTGTAAAAAAAAACCCACCTGAGGGCTTTTATCACTGCAGTTTAGAATCACATTCACCTCACCTGTCCTGTCAGTTTGTTTTCAAAACCCCGGTCTCCATTTGCTTCCTCCTCTCAGTCCAAGGAGCTCCAGGAAACAGACACCATGAGCAGCCGAGTGTGGATCCTCACCAGCACCCACTCCGCCAGCAAGGTGGTCATCATCGACGCCAACCAGCCCGGCTCGCTGGTCGACCAGTTCAACGTCTGCAACGCCCACGTGCTCTGCATCTCCAGCGTACCGGGTAATTGTGCTTTTTGTTGTGTTATATGTCAAATTTTCCTTTTTTGTGTGTGTTTTGCACATGTTGACGTTTGTGTCGTTTCACCAGCTGCTAGTGAGAATGATTATCCACCCGGAGAGATCGTGTTGGATCCAGGTGACGGTGGAGCAGGTGGAGGAGGAGGAGGAGCAGGAGACGACACCGGCAGCATGGAGGGCATGCTGGCCGGTATCACGCTCGTCGGCTGTGCCACCAACTGCAGCGTCGCCCGTAGCAACTGTTCCTCACGCACCGACACGCCTATAATGGACAAAGGACAAGGTGGGCCCGTCACAAATGCTCCTGGGTCATTACACCTCAATTCACCAAAAAAGTTCACACCTGATCATCTTATATTTGACAGATTTCTTTTAAAGTTGTGAATATTGATTGTGTTGACGATGTGTAAAATCTGGGGGCACAGGTGACATTGGCTTTTGAGTTAAATATTCTTAAAGAAGGTGAAGTCATTTTTGCATTGTTTCCTTTGCGGATCAGTGTTTGAAGTTCCATAACTTGAGAAATAACGAAGCTGGATCCCTGAAATGTTGGATGCTCATTGACATGCACATCTGGACTTCAATGGTGCAACCCTGTTGTAATAGAATAAAGCAAACCAGTTCTTATAAAAAATTATTTGAAGCAGTATGAGTTAGGAACCTGTGATTTTTCTTTTAGCCCTGTAGCAGCATTATAAACACTCTTAATGTTGGGAAACTGTTGGAGTGATTTCACATGTCATACCTGCTCAGTGTTCTAATACTAGCCATAAATGCAAAAAAAAATCAATATTTTTTTTTATAATGTATGTCTCTAACTGCCACCATGCTCTAGATTTTTAACACTTACATACATGTTTTGGGTCAAATTTGACCTATTTTGACATTTGACAGCAGTAAAAATGCTCTAAAGGTCCGTCTATTCACCTGAAATTTCATAACTTTTCCTAAAGTGACCAAAAATTAAATGTTTTAAAATGTTATACCTTTGTACAGGTGCTACAAATATTTGTGCACTGACAGATTTTGGGTCAAATTTGACCCATATAGCCATTGAGATGGATTTTAGATCTATTAGTGTGGGTCAGATCAAGGAAAATGGTGGTTTTAGGGAATCTGGAAACTGAAACCGTCCAGCCCATGTTTTATGTGTTTTTTTTTCATTTACATTTATTAATGTGACATTGACTGTTTAGACATTCTAAATAGATCTGTAGTTTAAAATTTGGTGTAGACAATTACTCTGATAAAAGTGCGATACTAATTCATCCCACATCCACCCAACCGGTCGAGGCAGATGGCCGTCCCTCCCTGAGCCTGGTTCTGTCGGAGGTTTTTTTTCCCCTGTGGGGGTTTACGGTTCCTTCCCACTGTTGTGGACTGCTTGCGGACTGCTGAAGCTTATAGGGAATCCAGATGTTTTGGATTGTTGGGTGTTTCTGTTTCTGCCTTTCTGAAGCGCTATGAGATGACTTGTTATAAATATGCGCTATACAAATAAAATTGAATTGAATTGAGGGAATTCTTGACAGGAATACTTCACAGTATGGTCCCTGTTAAAATTGACCCAAACCATACTGTGAAAACATAAAATATAAACAGTATTTAAGGGTTCATTTTCCTATTGGTGCCAATCACTGGGGGAACAAATCAGCCTCTTAGAGTGAAAAAATAAAGTTTTTTTGGTTGGTGGAATATCAGAGTAGACAGTAGCATTGAAATTCTTTTGACCAACTTTGCACCATCACATAACTGGTCTGTGTTTTTCTAACCAAGCAGGGTTGCACCATTGAAGACCAGATGTGAATATCAATGAGCCTATAAAATGTCAGGACTCCAGCTGCATTATTTCTCAAGTTATCGCACTTCAAACGTTGATCCACAGATTGGTGCAAAGAAAACGATGCAAAAATCAACACGAGTCCACCTTCTTGAGGATTTTTTTAAACTCAAAAACTGACGTTACCTGTGAGACCGGAATTTACACAATTAATATTCAGCACTTAACAAAGAAATCAGTCAAATTGAAGATGGTTAGGTTTGAAGAATTTGGAGAATTGAGGCAGAATGACCCTTCTGCAGCTTTGTTGCATGATAGAAAGATAAGATGAGTGTCAGGGCTGTTGGTCTGTGCATTTAATTCACTGTTGTTGTGTTTCAGCTCCCACTGCTCCCCCCATGAATGGGAAGATCCACCCTGCACAGTCAGCTGAGGAAGCCACGGAGGCCACAGAGGTTCCCGAGTCGACGGCCAGCCACGCAGAAATGGGATCCGGACCTCCGGGACCGTTTACCGAACACGTCTTCACCGACCCACAGCCTCGTATAACTGATGCCTCTGACAGGTAGGAGGTCGAAGTCTTGAAAAGTCATCAGGAATGTGTGAGAAATAAAATGAGCCAGCTAGGGGTTCTACATTTTGAAAGTCTGTATGGTGTCGGTCCACGCAGGGGCTCGGGCCAGTCCAAGGAGGAGGCGTCTCAGCCGGCAGAGTCGGAGGACGGCGGTGAGGAGACCAAAAATTACACCAGCGTGGCCCCGACCATGTGGCTTGGAGCCCAGAACGGCTGGTGAGTCGCTCAGCTGAAATACTCACAGTTTTTACACATATGTCATCACAACATCTAACTTCTAACTGTGTCCTTTAACCTGCAGGAGCTCCACATTAACTTTTTACTCTGTCAGTGATTCACAATCAGCCACAGGCACATGACTGGCTGAACATTGTTCAGGCCAGTTTTGCCAGAAAATGTTCTGTAACCTGTTGTTTTTCATGAGCATGATGTGGAACTTAAAGTTAGCAAAAGGAAGCTCTTCTTTGACTATATTATAAACAGTGTTAAAGTGTATGATCATCCTTGAATCCTCACTGGTTTAGGAGTTTCTCTGAGACATTTTGTGATTTTTTTCGTCTAGTTTGAAGCTTTGTTACGAGCCATGCTTCGGCTGCACTTCTTGCAGTAATTCTCACAGTTTGAGAATCTACTCGTGGTGGTGGGTGGCGTAGGCGATGTGCGTGCGTCGACTTGTACAGGAGAGTGTAAGCCAGGGTGTCTTCTGAAACTACAGTTTACAGAACAGAATAGAAAGCCTTCATTATTATTATTGTTAAAGGTACAAGATTCGAGGTCTGAGATGTCCCCTAAATGCCTCACATGAGGACGGGCGTGTGGATGATATTAGTGGAAAAAGAGTAAAATAAAGTGTTATAATTTAGGAATGTTTTTTTTATCTGCCTGCTTAATAGATTTTATTTGATTATTTATTGATTTATTTTAGTCTATGTAATGTGCAGTTTATTTTTTTAATCATTTCTTATTCTGTTTTTAAAATTTTGGATTTCTCTCTCAATTTTAATAATAGATTGTATTTTATTTATTCATTTAGCTTATTTTATCTTATTTTATCTCATGTGGTGTTTCTTTATTGCATGTGTTAAATATTATAGCATTTCCTCAGTTCTTCAGTCCCAGTGTTTGAGAGTCCTTTATTGATAACTCGACTGTGGGGGGTGTTTGTACTGTTTTATGGCACTTTTATTTGTTATCTGTAAAGCACTTGCATTCCTTCTTGTCTGAAAAGTGCTATATAAATAAATACAGATAGATTTTTGAATCACGAGACTGCAGATAACAATTAGTCCTTAAAATCTGACTTTAGGTTGAGGTTAAATAATGTGTGCTGTCCCACGTACACAAAAGTAAAGTAAAGCTTTTCTTTAACACTGGGAAAACAAATGAAAAACGTTTGGCTTAGACACCTTAAGTAGGAAGATTCTGCATTATTTCTGATGCACATGAAAACGATACAAGTACTCGTGCTTGTATCGTCCTGCTGAGACACGTAGAAATGTCATGACATGCATCCTATGAACTCTGGAGTGACTTTGTTCTGTTTTTTCCTTCAAGGCTCTACGTCCACTCAGCTGTTGGAAACTGGAAGAAGTGTCTCCACTCCATCAAACTCAAAGACTCGGTGCTCAGTCTGGTGTAAGAGAAAAGCATCACAGCAGCTCCTTCTTCTTTCTACAACCGTTTTATTACATGAAGTCGTTCCTCCAACAGTCCGTCTCCTCTCTAATTGCAGGCATGTTAAAGGCCGCGTGCTGGTCGCCCTCGCTGATGGGACATTCGCAATCTTCCACAGAGCCGAGGGTATTTGGTTTTTATTTCAATTCAATTCAATTCAATTCCTTTTAACGGCGGCTCCGCCAAACGCCTGCTCCGCTCCAGGATTTTTACACATTACAACCATTCAGGCTCCATGTAATCTGATTTGAACTATGAAATCACCAAAACAAGCCGGTGATGCGTGTCCGGTTAATTTCACGTGGATTTGGGCGGATTAGTCGAGGGTTTTTAAAAGCTTGTGCTGCAGCTTAATCGAATGATGACAAAACAGTAGATGGTTGTCAACCGTTGAATTAAATTGTGTTTCCATCAACAGATGGTCAGTGGGATTTGTCCAACTACCACTTCATGGACCTCGGCCGACCTCATCACTCCATCCGCTGCATGGCCGTGGTCCACGACAAAGTGTGGTGCGGCTACAAGAACAAGATCCACGTCATTCAGCCCAAAACCATGCAGATCGAGGTGCGTCGTGATGTGACAGCAGCAAAACGAGCCCAGCTTTTTCAGCTTTTGCCATCAATGTTGCATCACTTTTCACTGATTCGGTCCACCTCTGTTCGGTAGAAGTCCTTCGACGCCCACCCTCGCAGGGAGAGTCAGGTGCGGCAGCTGGCGTGGATCGGGGACGGCGTTTGGGTGTCGATCCGGCTCGACTCCACGCTGCGTCTCTACCATGCGCACACGCACCAGCACCTGCAGGACGTCGACATCGAGCCGTACGTCAGCAAGATGCTCGGTGAGTCGAGACTGATGGTTTATTATACTGAGGAGATTGTTGGATGATGGATGTTGTATTCTCACTGACAAAACAATCTGGTTGTAATTCACAGGTACTGGAAAGCTGGGCTTCTCTTTTGTGAGAATCACAGCACTACTGATTGGTGGAAACCGTCTTTGGGTGGGGACTGGAAACGGTGTCATCATCTCCATCCCTCTGACAGAGAGTGAGTTTTACATGAGTTTCAAGAACAAAGTTAATACAGACAGGGCAAAAAAAGAAAAAAGAAGGACACTCAGGAAGAACAACGATCAACATTGAAGGCCGCTTGGTCCAAACATGGTCAAAGACTCTCACTATAAATTAGTCCAACACCAGGTGAAATAATAAGAAGCCACATTCAAGAAAGGTAAAGAACAAGTGGAATAAAAGAAAATAGAGACTAAAACCATAAACACAAGGCTAAAAGACATAATAATAGTAAATAAATGGTAAAAGAGAATAAAATGAACAATGAAATAAAGCTAAAAAAGAATAAAAAATAATAATAATAGTGGAAACATAAACATAAAGCAAGCCTATAAAAATGGGTTTCAAGGATCGATCTAAAAGAAAACACTGATTCTGTGAGCCTTATTCAGTTTTATTTGAATAAAATAAAAGGTAGGTTGTTCCAAACCCGAGGGGCCCTGATCGGAAACGCTCCGTCACCTTTAGGTTTCAGCCTCGGCTTTGGAATGTCTACAACCAAACGAGTAATGAGAAGTAATTAAAAATCTTAAGTTTTTCAGATAACTTAAAAAAACTACAGAGATGGTGTTCTCTGCTGAGTAGATAGTTTGGGATGGTGATTGGTTTGACTTTCTGGAAGCTGAATAT
Organism: Stegastes partitus; assembly: GCF_000690725.1. Classification (NCBI taxonomy): domain Eukaryota; kingdom Metazoa; phylum Chordata; class Actinopteri; family Pomacentridae; genus Stegastes; species Stegastes partitus. The sequence goes on from NW_007577774.1 coordinate 358,716, forward strand.
GTGGAAAAACTCAACAGATTTTAGTGGAAAACACATCAAGTGATTTGTTTTTGGAGTGAATATAAATCTATTAGCATCACCATGTCGTCTTAAGATCGTTTATGAGGCTGTACATGACTTTTACACGTCAAAAAACCAACAGCGTCTTTATAATCTTCTCAAATTGCTTCAGTCCTAAAGTGTCTGAATTTGTCCATCTATAAAAAACAAATGCCTACCACAGCAGAAATTTTTCTTCATCTAGACCCACCACACATCCAGCTGTAGCTCTGTTTATCTGTATCCTTCTTTAGCTTTCCTCCCTCTTCCCCCCTGTAGCTCCCTGACTTCCCACCTCCTGTTTGTCTTCCTTCCCTCAGTGGTTTCATCTCTTTCACACACAGTCTCAGTCGTAACTATTGCTGTCACTGTCCTCTTTCTCCTCCTCCTTCCTCCTCCTTCCTTCCTCCTCCTCCTCCTCCTCCCGTAGCGGTGGTCCTTCACCGGGGACAGCTCCTGGGTTTGAGGGGTAAGTGGGAGCCTCCCAACCTCCTGCTGTTGTGATCTACCTGTTCTCACCCAGTCAAACCTCTGTGTCCCTTCAAGCTAAATGTGCCTCTCTGCAGTATTTGTGTTTCTGTATGTTTATGAAACTCTCATGGATATTTAGCTGCAGAAAGTTTTCTGTGTGCAACGGTCTTATGTTTCACTATGTTATCAGTTGATGTAGTTGCTTTGCATGCTGTTTATCATTGCATCGGTGACATGTTTAAACTCACGTGAACCAAATCTGTTGCATGGGTTATTCTAAAAACATCTTCCGTTTTCAGTTGGTTTGTGGAAAAATATTCTTGGTGGTTTTTCCTGGAAAGATGTTTTTTTTGTTTGTTTCTGGCTACCAAATGTGATTTTCCAGTAAATATTGGCAACTGATTTCTGGTTTCTCATCCCAGCCAATAAGGTGTCTCCCACGTCGTCCGGCGGGGTGATCCATGTGTACGGCGACGACGGCTCCGAGAAGAGCAGCGGCAGCTTCATCCCCTACTGCTCCATGGCACAGGCCCAGCTCTGTTTCCATGGACACCGCGATGCAGTCAAGTTCTTCGTGTCTGTACCGGGTAAGTCTGCTGATGTTTACAGCTTAGACACCCACACTGAAGGCTGGCAACATCTGTCTTATCCCATAAGAGCATAAATCAGTGATAATTCTGTACTTTGGCGCTAAAAAAAGACAGTTTTAAGTAAATAGAAGGGTATAGAAGCAAGTTTGACACATCCAGGCTTTCTTTGAGTAAGTTGGCTCGACAAAAACTAAAGCCTCAGCCAGAGATCACGGATATCACGAAGATGGTTCCCAACTTTCTTTGATAACTCAGGCTTTCTGCTTCAGACTCTGTTCACATAAAAGGGGACATTTAATGCGTCACGTGACTCTTCTTCTGCACAAAACGAAACAAAGTGCAGCTGCTTCGGTCTACAGGTTTTTATAATGGAGGAATATAAACAATTATGATGGTAAAAAGCGTTGCTACTGCAAATGGTGCCAGACAGAAATGCTGGTAGAAAACTGTTAAATGTACGTATATATTTTACCAATCAATGCAGCCGCTTATTGACAACTGACAGCTGCACATTAAAACAGTTTGACTTAAAATTCATATATTCAAACCTGATGTTGTATTGAAATGCATTTAGGTCTGACACTGTCCCATACTGCAGGATATCGCCGTAATGTTTGGCATAAATCAAAGTGGAATTAATGTTATGAATTGAATATTCTCTGTAATAAATACCAATAGAATAATCAATTTTCTAATCTGTTTTCTATCAGCTGCAGTAAATGGACCTGACAGCAAATCAGAGCCAAACATAAAAACGTATTTATGTGATTTCTGCATCGCCAGCTAAATACACATCTGGTTCCCATGGCAACATGATATTTACAGTGTGTGGTACTGTAACTACATGGCTTCATTCAGTGATATTAGCAACTCAGCAGATAAAACTTTTTCCCTCAGCTGAGACTCTGCATCGCTCATAAATAATAGTCAGGAAACGATTTGGTTAAAGGGAGACGCTTCTTACAGCTGACTGATTTAAATCCGAAACTCCCGACCAGGTTAGCTCCACAGCATCAGTTGCCGTGGAGATCTAGCTCCACAGCATCAGTTGCCATAGAGATCTAGCCAGGTAAAAGGAGAGACACCTTCGTGACACTGAAAACTAAGTTCAGCAAACCTCGCTAACCCACTAATATCGCTTCGCAGTACAGCCCTCTGCTTCAGCGACAAAACACTCCAGTCCAGATGAAATAGACAGCATGAATGTGTTTCTGTTCTTGATTTGATTTTGAGTTTTTTGTTTTTTTTTTTGTGACAGGCAATGTTTTGGCCACCCTAAACGGCAGCGTGCTGGACAGTCCGTCAGAGGGTCAGGGCTCCACGGCGCCCACAGAGACGGAGGCCCAAAGTGTTCAAAACGTGTTGGTGCTGAGTGGAGGGGAAGGTTACATCGACTTCCGCATAGGTGAGCGTTCACAGCTGTCCTTAAACCACCTCACATGAGTATTTGTGCTGAGATAAGAGAAGTTTGTTGCTGCATGTTGATATTTAATCAACATACTACGAATAAAACAAGTAAAAAAAAAGAACAAGATACATTAAAACATTTATTTGACAGTAATTAAGTAATGTTTTATTCCCTATTTATGACATGATTAGTTTGATAATGATAATAGAATGTAAAAATCTATGAAATGCAACTTTTCCTAGTTTTCCATAGTTTAAAGACTTTTTAAATACAGTATTTAATTAACATATTGGGGCCGCAGGAAAATAAAATGAAAAAACTAACAGAAGGATAAATTACCAGTTACATGACAATAATATGGTAGTTTTTATTCCCTATTTATGACTTTATTAGTTTGATCTGTATGACAATACTGTGTAAAAATCTATGCAATATAACTCAATCTGTTATATCAATGAACATTTTCCTAGTTTTTGCTAATTTAAGGATATTTTTAATGCAGCATTTAATCAATATATTGCAGACACAACAACAAAGCAACTAAAAAAGAACCTAGGACAAATTGTTACAGTTAATTGACAATATTGAAGTACTGTTTTTATTCTCGATTTATGACATTATTAGATTTGTATGATAATCTATGAGATGTAACTTTGTCTGTTACATCTGTAAACATTTTCACTAGTTTAAGGAGTTTTTAACGTAGCACGGTGTTCATTAAGTAAATTATGGTCCCATTTTCAGTAAAATAAATAATAAAGCACCTTGTGATTGCCACATAATTGTACATCGTCTCCTGCAGTCCCACTGAATCCTCCATCATTACATTTCAAAGGGCCGACCAGTTTCCAAGCTTGAGGTTTTGTATCTTTCCATGCAATTCTTTAAGTTCTTCCTTCGTCTGTTTCGTTCCCAGGGGACGGAGAGGACGACGAGACGGAGGAAGGAGACAGTTCTGCCACCGGGGCTTCGCAGATGAAACCTGGTTTGTCCAAAGCCGAGAGGAGCCACATCATCGTCTGGCAGGTGTCCTACGTACCTGAGTGACGCCTGGATCTGCTTTAAAACCCCGCCCACCCGTCTCCTTAAAGAAAACCACCTCCCGCCCTGAAGCTTCCAGCCGCCCAAACCTTGTAATTATCCCCCCGGTCATGTAAAAGTTCCCCCTTGGCTCTAAAACGACCCTCCAAGCCTTGTATCGTCCCCTGTAACTATTATATCCCCTCCTGCCCCGTCACCTTGTAACTTTAATGCCTTGTAAGTACCTCCTCTGATCTAGTAATCTGCCTGCCATCCTGTTTCTGTCCCACCCAGGGCATTGTAACTATCTCCATGAGCCTTGTAACCCAGCCTCATAACTACCTCCCTCCTCTGTATCGATCTTATATCCACCCTGTAAGCACACTGTATCTCCTCCTATATTTACCTCAATTGTCCTGCATCTGCCCCCAAAAGTTACCCCTCATCTTCCTCCATTTAGTTCTGTGAAACCCCCACCTCATCTTAAAGCAGAGCCCAGAGCCCCCAACATGCAACAAATGCACAAAAAGAAAAAAAAAAGAGCCGCAGCAGGTGCAGCAAAGTGACTTGCATTTTCAGTAGGAATCTGATTTTATGAACAGTCAATGGACCCTGTTTAAATGGAGGCGATGGATGCAGAAGAGGTGTTTGTGGTCTTGTGAGGGGGAGCTGCATGTCTTGGTTTACGATTGTAGTTAACGGTGAAGACGTCTGGCTTTGTTGGACTTTGAAGTGGAGATGAGCAGACGAACCTGTCAAATTCAACACAGACATCTGGGTTTCTTTTGGCTGCTACCTGAAATATTTCCCATCCCATCTTGCCGTCACATCTATCTGAAGTGTCCTGATTGTTTCACCAGTGTGTGGTCACAGACCCAAAGTGACAGATTTGTTTTGCACCTGCAGCAGCAAGACTCAAATTTAGAATAATTCCAGTCAAAATGGTGGTGGAGGGGTTGAGTTGAGTTTAACGTGTCCGTAACTCATCCCTCTCATCTGGCTGGCTGTTGATCGGACGGTTCGGCGTGAAGCAGGTGAGCGGTGTTGTACCGTCGTTACGTGTACGAGGATTACTGTAAATCTCCAGACGCACTGAAGCCCATCCTCTTTGTTCAGTATGGAAATTCTTGCATTGATCTCTATCTGTGTGGATTAAATATTAAACATATTTGTGTGCTGAAAACAAATACGGTGGATGTGTGTGTCTCACTTCAGAAATAAATATGAACATTTTAAAAAGGTTAGCTTTATTGTTTTTGGACATTTCCAATACAGCGTCATAGCAGTTGATAAAAGCACGATTGTGACTAAACTGGCAAGATCTCTATAAAAACAGCAAACTTCATTCAGTGCAGTTTCACTTTCGCTTGCTAACTGAGCCTGATATGAACATGAAATTACAAAACAATATTAAGAGCTGTATGCTTTTGGAAAGCTGGAAACTTTACATTCAAGTAGTTAAGAGTGATCTGTCTTTAACAATCCTGCATAAACTGACCTTAAAGGTGCAGGAAAAGGCAGTATTTGTCAGTTATTTGCTTCCATTGTGTTGGGTTTTAGCACAACAGCTGTTGCAGAAGATTTTCTAAATGAAAATGACCAACAATTAAATTAAGAGGCTTATTTTCCAAGTGCCATGTGTCACGTACATATCAGCGGAACTAGACAAAATAGAATCTAAGCTGTTTTGTGCAACTTCATAAACTTTCCACAGTACATCACCTGTCTGTCTGCATGTCGATATAAATCAAATCAAATTTAAATTAAAGGTAGATTTGAATGCAGCCACTTCCCTGACACATTATCTCATGAACACAACACTTTATTGCTTCAACTCAGCCTTATTGCTTAAAAACTGACCACATGAGCTAGTGTTCTGGACTTATCATAAATTACAATGAACACAGAAGCAGACACTGTCAAGTTTCAGATCAGGTTATTGCTCACCTTAGTGCACTTTTGCTTGGTAAAGTCATCTCATCTTACTTTAGATAGACAAACAATGAAACACGAAAAAAAAGCAACCAGCAAGGCAGGATGACCCTTTTCCTTTGTGCGTCTACAAACTACTAAAGCCCGAAAAAATATCTGAGGTACGATGTGATCATCTTGTAACAACACCCCACGTAAAGAGAACACTGGCAGAGGACGGTGTCGATGCAGCAGCACACAGACCTTCAGTTGTAGATCCAGCTGTTGCAGCTGTGCTCCCAGCACTGAAGCTCGTTCTGACGAAACCACAGAGAGATTTCCTTTTGGGCACTGGACACCGAGTCACTGCCGTGTATCACGTTCCTGCAGCAAACATGGTGACAACACTGAGACTCAAAAACATTTATAAAAGAACATTCAATATTTTATCATATTCAGCTCTGTGTAATCATTTAATACATGTTGGTTCCTAACACGATGTAAAGTGGAAGTGTGTTGGTCAATTTATCCATTATTCACATTACTCTGCTCATCATTTTCTCAAATAAAACATGCATTTATATTTAGAAAACACCAGAAAATGCCCTTTACATTTTCTTTAACTGGAAGATGATCTCCTCAAAGATCTAATTTCATTCAGTTTACAATGATATAAAGTATATGATGTTTCTGAAGCCAGGTACAGCAGACAAGACAAGCAGGAAATCCTCACGCTGGAAAGTACAAACTACAATATTAGAACGGTTAACACTTGTGTCAATCAACTAATCATTTAACTCTAATCTAAATATGTGCAACTTCTTTTTTAAAAATACCTCTAACATAATAAAACTCAGCTGTTTGTTGGAGACACACAAATGTTTTAGTGTCGTGAAGCTTCTTGATGCTTGTATTTGCTCTTTTATGTACACACTTTCACACAGAATAATAGCAGCAGTGTTTTAACCCCCCTGTGGTTTAGAGATTTCACAAGGCTGGAGCCATGACAGCCAGGCAGCCACAGAATCAGAAACTGTTCTGATAAAAATAATGAATATCAGACAGAAATTATGTTTAATTGCGCTATGAGATGAGTGTTGTTGTAAATATGCGCTATACAAAAAAAATTGAATTGAATTGAATTAATTTCTTTATGCAAATCAAACACAGAATCCAGGCTTTGAATGTCCTTATTCCAAAGCTACTGAAGAGAGAATGTTGTGTCACAGCATTGGCCACATTTTGTCTCAAAGCTCCAAAGTACTGAGACTGTTTGAATTCTGCTTTGCTCTAAAACATGCAGGTTAACATATGCAGACAGTCAGTCGTCACTAAGGCTTTCCCCACATTTATTTCCTGGGGTGGAGGGTGAAATGCTTACCTGCCCACTTCCACACAGTAATCTCCTCGGATGGTTCCCGGCAGCGAGTCTGCAGGGTTGGTCTCTCCCAGCATCTTACGTGCGGTCTTGACCACGTCCAAACCCTGCCACACCTGAACAAATTTAAAAATGCAGACAACGAAATTTGTTCCCGACACTGAGACACAACACAGCATTCCCACTCAACAGCAGAAGAGGAATAAACTGGGACTTGTTGTGTGTTATTTAAAGCCCTACACAACTCTGAATGTATTTACTATGCTGTGAACACGTGCACATCATCTCACCATTGCAACCACCGGTCCAGAGCTCATGTAGGCTATCAGTCCGCTGAAGAAGGGTTTGCTCCTCAGGTCCCAGTAGTGTTCCCTGAGAAGATCCTCAGATGCCTGACGCACAACGAGAAAAACACATGTTCAATAAATAGGTAATATTACTCATTTATTATGGTCTCCTGGATCGTGTGTTCGAGCCATGAGTTTAAAAATCTACACTCAACATACCTGCACAAGCTTGAGGCCCACCAGTTTGAACCCTTTCTTCTCAAAACGGCGCACGATTTCTCCCACAAGCCTCCGCTGCACGCCATCTGGTTTCACTGCAATGAAGGTGCGCTCATTCACCCCGGTCCACCCTGGAGTCAGACAGAAACACACGAGTTTAGCTCTTCGTGTTCCAATGAGCAGCAGCAGCCTCGAGCAGCTTGCATGCACCTCAGCACACACTGTGAAGGAGACTAAACACTGGTGTCAGGCAGGACGGGCATAATATGTTATTCATTTTAGATTCAGGACTTTAAAGCACATTTTTTATAAACTCACAATATGTTATTTTCACCATAGGTTACACATGATTATGATAGTATCACAACACACCAATTCTGCAATACTGAAAACACGACAAGACACTCATCAACAGTGCGTCACATTCAATGTTTAACTGGAAAAAAAATACCTCAAAACAAGCAAAAAGCAAAGAGGATGTACATATTAACTGTATTGTTCTGTCAGAGTCAACCAATATTTCATTTTTACCCTCTAAAACTCAAGCAGTTCCTGGCGATTTTTGGCTCCGTCACATTTTTACTCACTGTGGACTCATTTTTCACTGCAACATAAAGTCCTGCACCTCTATGGAAACAGTACGACTTGTGCTAGAAGTTGAGAGAACACGTCAATTTCATTTGCACAGTATGACATCGTAATAAGGCCATAAATCATACAAAACAAAAAAAGACTACATTTGAATTTCTATAATTACTTATTTGACACCACAGGAGTTACCAATACTGGGGGGAAAGTCTCTGCATGCTTGAAATATTTCTACACCCTTTACAAACCACATACATCAGCTGAGTGTATCTTCCAACAACTTGCTCCTCTGCATACTGTTTGTAAGCCATGTTGCATTTATTTTATTGATCAAGCAAATATTATTTTGCTCTCACTCCCTACATTTTTGTCACATGGCAGTTGTTCACACAAAACTGGGTGCACAACTTAATATTTGTCTGATATTTTTGGCAAATTTTCATGATGCAAGTGGAATAAAATGATTTTGACAAAATATCACAGTCTAATTTGTTTGTTTTTTTCTGACGGAACACAATATTATACATGATTACTGCAAGGACTGTCATTTTCTGGCTCTGATAAATGTTGTAATGATGGTATTATTTTTCATAAAATAGAGTGTTCAATTAAATAACTCTCTGATTTGCTTTTTTTCCCCCACTATCTTCCATTTTTATCCAGTGAGTTTCTTCTAAATTTCAGTAGATAGTTAACTTTCATTTACTCTGCTGTCACTTATTGCCAAGAAGCTGTGACTCTGGTAAGTCAAATCAGTTGTGCCTGCATGTTTTAGTAAAATATCTACATTATGTGCAGATATATTGATAATGTATTGCAAGAGGAAGCTATACTAAATCAATAATTTGTCCCAGCCTTAGTAGTAAACAGCTTGGCACAGTGGCAACACAAAACCGACTACTGCACGATCGACCGCAAGTATTTTTCTTGCAGACAGCCTCAGTACTGACACATAAAACCCCTCACATGCAGCCATGCATACACAAAACCACTCTGCATGCCCCTCTGCAGGTTTGGTGCTATCTGGTCCTTCTTCAAGCGCAGCCAGGCTGTGGAGGATAAACTTAGAGCCCCAGCTTGTACAACTGCATTCTTTAAAGGACATTAAAACAACGCCTTAAACCTGCTCTTTCTGCAACAGACCTCACAGTCACGGAGTCTAAAAGTTTGCCAGTCTCACCAGACACGTCGATCCTCGCCTGTTTAACCACCAAATCCTGCAGCTGCTGCAGACCTCGCTGTGACCTTTTTCTCGGGCCCATGTCGGAGCTCCTGCTGCGGCAGCCTGTCGGAGCTCTGAGGCTCCTCCGACACCGACAACAGCGCAGCTATTAATAGGACGATGAATCAACTTTTCTCACCGAGGACACATGGACTAGCAGGCGGGCGCACACAGTAGCCGCCGAAGCTAACTGTAGCTTCAAACACACGAGTCATGCTGCTACCGGGACAGAAACGAAACGCAGGCAGGCTGGGAGTTATTAGTCTCACTTCAAACCAACTCTGCAATGTTCAATAAAAGTTACTGAAGGCTCCATGTTGTAACTCTGCGGCGTGTAACTAGCTGAGCCGAGCCGAGCCGAGCCGAGGCGTCCGTCCGGCGGCTTCTTCTGGAAACTGTGACCACATCATCAAGTAAAAATCAGCATGAAGGTCGGTAAATGACAGGAGAGGTACAGACAGACAAACCGCCACCAACCTGACTGAAAGATGTGGGCGAATATGGACAGAAAGAGGCAGATCATAGCGGCGGTGGACGAGCAGCTCCAAGGACCGAAGGAGGGAACGAGGACGTACGGACGTTCAGGCAGACGCACGTCGCCTAGCAACGGTCCCAAAGCGTGGGCACGTGGCGCCTCTCACGGAAGTCATAGGAGGCTCGTTTTTAAAAAAGGCCTACAATATCGCATAAAAAATGTAAATCTGAATTATGACATACTAGGAAAAAAAAAACATGATAATAAATCAAAAATATTTATTTACCCAATATATTATTTTGCTAATAAAGTCCCAAAGAGTGATGTATATGCATATAGTACACAATAAAATAGAATAGAACTTTATTGATCCCTTTGGTGGATACCTCAGGGAAATTGCTGAAATAGTTGTTCACCCTGGATTTGTAAATCAATAAATCACGACTACCTATTTGGTCATCATAAGATGTTCTCATATGCAACATTTTGTGTTCATCTACAACGCTGTCAGTGTAATGTTCAGTATTTCACATTTCATTTCTCAGGTGCAAATCTTTCAATTTCATGTGCATCATTGTGATCACGTGCAATATTTCACTCCCATGTACAACAATGTCAATGTCGTAATGTGCAATCCTTCATTATCATGTGTGATATTATTTATTACCGGAGTATCATTGCCAGCATTACTTTTCACTGTCTCATTTTGGCTGACTTATTTTATTTCAGTAATGTATCCTACTGCTTTTCCACTTTTTAGGCACTGCATTTCTTATGAGCCCTGATTTTCTGCTTTTTCTGAGCATCATCTGGCTAAAGAATTTCCTTAAAGATTGATAAAGTTCTATCTTATCCTATCTTTAATATCTGAAAATTTAGGTTTACTATCGACTAATAAGACCAGAAGCTTCAGTAGACACCTAATGGATGTATCTTTCTGGTTCTTGAAAACTTTTCACCTCATATCTATATTTCTTCTTATAAATTATAATCTAAGTGCAACATGATCAAAGATCAATTAAAGGGGATATTTTTCATTTTAAATTTAATATTCAGCACATTATGCAGATGCATACACACAGAGAGGCCTGCATCAGAAGAACAGCGAAATATATAATAAGCAGGACATTGAGACACGTTTATCAACGCTGATTTGGTCCAAAAAGTCCGAGATTTGTGACCCTTCAGGTTGAGCAGCACGTTGTTATCACACCGCTGTCCCTTCTTGTCTCTGCCTCTCTAGGTCCTGCTGACGGAAATAGTCTTTGTTGAACAGGACATTCCTCGTCAAAGGTAAAGTTGGCTCCTCTCGTACACAGGCTCCTGCTTTACTGCGCTGGGCCAGGATCATGGCACGGAGCAGCGGAGGGTAGGGGACATAGCGCACAGGCGGCTCAGGAAGTGGTTCAAAGTCCTTCATCTGCTGCTCTAAGTGTTTGGGAACCAGGCGCCAGTCGTGGTACATCACCTTGTCCATCTCCTTGACCTCAGTCTCCTTTTTTCCTGCAAATACCAGTTTATTTAGAGAACAGTTATCGCTTCATGTTCACTCAATTTACGAACAATTGTCAAGCAGTAGCTACTTCACAGCCGGCCTTTAGACTATAAACTTGTGTCACAATGCTCAAACATAATCAACAGCACCAATTAGGGATGTTAGTCAACATTTCAGGAATATAAGGTCAAATGAAAAAAACAATAAATACAACAAAACAGAACACTCTAAAATAAAATAAGTAAATAATGAGAACTGATGAAAAAAATATATGTTACTAAAAATTGAGTAAGTGAAAAATGCAGAAAACTGTGTGCCAGTCCATCCATAAAACCCTCTAAAATGTTTAAATTAACTGGATTTTTCATTTTGTATTTACACCATTAACGGTGGTATTTATTATTATTTTTTATGTAAATATTTTATGCAAGTTATAGAAGTCAATTTCAAAGTTTTCTCACACTTCCATGAATGCAATTCTGGTGGAGAAATAAACATGTTTTTGCCTTAAACCATTTTAATTTTGCTCAGTTCTATGTCAAAAAATAATGTAATCAGTCTATTAAATCCACTTGTGTTACATACTTTATTTTTCGCATTAGTTTTCTCGTTGATATATACACAAAATAGAATGAGAGATAAACCAGATAAATGTTAATATATTGTTGAGCTTTGGCTTCAAGTTGAATTGAATAAACAAAGTCTAATCTTACCTTTGTATGTGAGGATCCCCCATGCTTTGCCATGATCCATGTTCTAGAAAACACAAGAAACAACTGCGCTTTAGTTACAGGATTTATAGGGGTTGACTCATATGTCGTTTGTCATCAATACAGATTATCTGTAATGGCAGAGACTGATAAACATTTGCAGCAAAAATGCTAATCTTGGTGTCAGAATTTAGAATAACATATGCTCCAAAACTAAACTTTGTTAAAATTCCTTTCTTTTACACATGTTTGACTGAAACAGAACAGTGCTGATGTGCTGTTACTCATGATTAGTAACCTGTCAGGTGCGAACACAATGGCTGCATCTGTGCCAAAGTGGCATATTAATAAATTACCTTATTTCACAGGAAATAAGGTTAAAATATTACGATAACAATACTCAGAAAACTTCAGAATATTGGATCCTATAATCAGCCAAACTGATCATCGGCCAGTAAGATATATTACTGTATACAACAAACCCTGCTGCCTAACCAGACATGTTTTTTACCCATTTCTACCCTCACTAAGCGTGACAGCATGCACCTGACTCTCAGTGGCAGTGAATGGATGTGTCCCACTCTCACCTCAGCTGTGTAGTCCACCTTGACCTTGGTGATCTGCCAGTAGCTGGGTTCTGTGTGATCTTGAAGCCACGACTTGCGGGTGAAGAGGCGACCCACTCCGAACAGCCTCATTCCCGCCAGCAGGGAGAAGAGGCGGCTTTCCTTGCGGACATCCTGCCAGGCCATCACAGGCAGCATCTTCCCCGTCAGAGGCCGCCTCATCGTCTCATAGTCCAGGTCGTACTTCTGGGACTCCCGCGGCTGGGACTTCATCTCTCGATATGCCCGGATCTTTCGAGCCATCTCTGCGATGAGGCGAAGTCTCTTTTTCTTCGCCATGACTGTATGAAGTAAAACAGCTTCTTCACAGTTGTCTCTGATACACAGTGGTCAGCGTTTATCCTGAAAAAGTGGGAATAAAGCAGTTACACTCGGTCATGGAAGAAGTACTTGGATATGTCCCTTTACTAAAAGTATGGCAATGTAAAAATATTCCATGACAAGTTAAAGTATTAAAATAAAAGTTCTGGACAGGCCCCTCTGACTGATGTACTATTATATATGTTATATGATATATATTAGTGTGTCAGCAGCATGTCAGTGTTGTAGCTGCTGCAGGTGGAGCTAGTTTGAACTACTTTATACACAGTTTATGTACAGACTGAGACAAATCTGAGGGGTTTTCAGATGAGTAATGGAAGAGTAAAGAAGAAAAGTTCTGACACTCAAAACACATCTGTTTTGTGTGTCTGGATTGTAATCTTTAATTTTTGGTGAGATATTGGACCATTTAAACATGAAACCACGTGTGAAGTTTAGAGTGAAAAATAACTATTTGGTGGAGCTGGTTACTGCTCATAGAAATGTGAAATCTGAGCCAAAAGGGACTGAAACGACTGCTTTAATTATTTAACCCCATTGTGGGTTATATATTTAAAGCTTCTATAATCCATTGTGATAAATCTTCTATTTAAAAGTAACTAAATCTGTCAGATAAATGTAATTGGAACAACATTACTCTCTTAAATGTAGTGGAGTGAAAGTAAGAAGTACCATAAACAATTTTAAGGTGTTTTTCTTGGGGTCATTACAAAATAAGCCCAAGAAAAACACCTTAAAATTGTAATTTAATACATTATTCGAGTAAATGTACTTGATTACTTTCCACCATTGGTTATATCTGAGCTTAAATGATCTATTCGGTGTGTTGGTTAGAGCAGAAATTATCTAAACCTGTCAGCATCGAGAGTCAGAGAGCAGAGACACAGTAGCGGTGGTTTTACAGGGTTAGCATGTTAGCTATCTCGATGCTAAAACCACTTATAAACCGTTTCGCTCACCGACCGACAGATGCTGAATGTTTGTATTCTGAAAAAAAATAAGATTTAAAATACCTGCAAGTCCCTGACGTGCAGGAGTTCTTCTTGACCTCCGCAAGCAAGGCGCACCACTTCCGCTCACTTGGTCCGTACGCAAAGTGTTCCGTGTGGACCGCCCGTGTACTTCGGTTCCGCATCAGGGAACTTAGAGAATTTAGAACATTTAAAATGTTAGAAACGAGCTACCACTTAAATCGAACATATTCAATAAAATATATTTTATCTAATATATAGAAAATATCTATTTTAGTCTCCAAACAAATAAAGTTGATTCATGCATTTTTGCATATGATTTTAGTAGATTAAATTAATTTTAAATACATTATCAACAATACATTCATTGGAGAAATTAATGACACTGTCTTAACATATGTTTCCTAATACTGATTCAGTTAAAAGTGTTTCTGAAACATTTAAAATAGGCTTTTACAAGTTGAGTAAAGAATGCTCCAGAGTATTTTGGAGTGATTTTAGATGCAGTTTTTGACATAAACAATTGACGTGTGAAGTTGGAAAAGTTGCTTAATTGTTTGTTTGTTTTTTCAAGGGAAAAACGAAAATGTTTTCAGCCACCATGCACACAGAGCAGACGCCTGTGTTGTGAGAAATTCGACAGCAATGACAATGACTCACTGGCAGCTGCAAAAAACAATCAGAACAAGAGTCCACTAATCTCTGCCCTGGTGATCTGCCATCAACATTTGTCCCAAGCACATACAGCATGTCTAACTTGTTGAAAAAAAACAAATCTTAAATACTACTCTGAACCAGGAGGCTACAAAAAGTTGTGCAAATTCAAATGAATTTACAGTCTTTTGTGCATATTTAGCATTCATTTTATTTTCAGCTGAAAATCATGCTGATAAGTTATACAGAAAAAGGCAAGTAAAGGCCTTCACATACAGTATTATTAATATGACATGGTACAGAAGAAACACTTAGAATTTTTCTATTTACAGTAGAGCAGTAAGAAAAAGTGCTTCAATGCATTAATGCGAAGACGAACACCGTGAAAGAAGACAAAAAGATTCATCTGCTGGACCACGATTAACCTTATGGTGGATACATTACTCCATCTATACAGAGGGGAGAAATCATTACTCGACTGGACATCATGTGAGTCATGACTAATGAGCATGGTCCTCTGGTACCATCACCACTGTTGTTGTGCCTCCACGATGACATCCTTAAACATCCACCATCATAGAAAATGCTTGTATTGCATAGTACCTTAAATCTTTGTATATCCTACATGTACTAACACCAAAACCTCGAGGAGTGAACATGATCAGAGGCGTCTGACACAGCAGTTGGAGCTTCAACACCTGGGTCAAATACTAACATTACATTATTATGGTTTGTTCCTACAAAGAACCTAAAAATAACAACTATTTACATATCTGACCCAGGTGTCGTGTTCCCCTTCTCAGGTATTACTGATTAATCAATACTTAAATCTATCGTTTGAGTACTCTCAGCCTCTGTAGGCTGGAAAGATGGCTATAAAGGTTAATATTCTGGGACAAGGAAAACTACTATCAAACCACCCCTGCTATTCATTTTTTAAATGTTGATCCATTTGCTCAATAGAGATATCAGTTACATCAAAACATGGCTCGATTACATAGCTTTAGCTTCAGCGGTCTCTCTGAAATCTTTGGCCATATAGAGCCATATTTAGACAAAATGATGACCGAAAGTAACTTATGAAGAATAAAACTGAGAGCACAGGAGCTGACTTCACTACAGGAGGTGTAGGAAGTTTCTATAGACATGTGCACCACAAAGGATTCAGCTCATCGAATTGTTGAGAGTTGAGAAGAGTCGATAAAAGAAATAAAGGAACAAGGCTTTGAGAAAACAAAACAAAACACAGTTGCATAAACAGATTAGTACAAAAAGTTAAAACTACTGTAAAAGAAAATCATTTTCAAAAGTTAAAAAAACCAAAAACAACAATAAGGTGGAACAGTGATGAAAAGTGACCTAAAATGTGTGGCAGTCTCTTCTGAGTGACATCTCATGATCACAGTTAAAAGAGCTACTCTAAATAACAATGTATACTGCTTACATATTGAGCATAAGGTTTCAATTTTCAAAAGCTGGTGACAGATGGATGCTGCCATGAATGTTACAAATACAACAATTATCTGATGTGCAATCAGAGGTGCATGAGTTGCTTAATTGGGGCTGTTTTGTGAAAAACAAAAAGACACATTTTTGACTAAAAACTGCTGAGTGCATTAAGGTTCATAGGACATCTTTGTAACACGTAAGATTTTAACAGTTTAAATTTTCAGCTTTTGAGTCGTGACCAGTAGTTATGAAACAGAGAATCAACTGATCCTCACTTTGGCAACCAAACAGAAACTTGCTGATGCCAGTGAAACAGGTAACAGAGTACGCTGATAATGCACTGATAGGATTCAGGTTCAGGATAACATATATTAATTGCATACAGGATGAAAACACAGAAAATATTTATACAGTCTTTTTTTTTTTTTTTTTTAAACCCCCTTGTCCCCTTGTTTGCAAATATACCACAATGACCACCAAAATCTGGCCATACTTGCCTTCAGTGTTGCACTGTACAGACCATTCCTGTACATCACCACTCCCCAGACATGAATGGTAACAAGTTATGTTAGCTAACAAAATAACATCATATATTCTCACTTATTACTGAAGCTAAGTTTGGATACTGAATGTGTGCTAAACATGAAGATGTCAGAATGGCATGAGAGAAAAATCACAGTAAAAATGTGCAGGCAGGAAGAATTACCGCCGTCACAGTTTTCCACCGATGCACCGCTCCCTCTGCTCAACCGATCCCGGTTCTTTTCTTCACTACTGGTAACACTGATGATGAAGAAAGCTTGAGGCAGGTAGGTAACACTAGATTAGATGCCAGAGGACAGTAACGTCTGCCAGTGTTTACGAGGGGGTACGATCTCAGCTGTCCAGTCACGTCCAGCGGCATCTCTTCCTCTGACAGGCTTCGGGGTCAGACGTACAACCCTCCGAGTCACTCTCAGAGGAGGAAGGTCCAGCCAAGGGGGGGACGGGCAAACGCGAGGACCCCTCAGGCCCATCTGGGGTTTCTTCTGTGGTGCCACTGTTAAGACTGAGCACCCAGCCCAGTTTGTTGTGGAGCAACTGACGAAGGCCCGGCGGCAGAGGCAACACATCCAGGGTGTCCATACTGTCTGGCAGCAGCTGGCGAAGACGAGCACAGCAAAGGTAGAGCAGGGAGGTGGGAGCAGAGCAGGATCTGATTACCTTCATGCTGCTCTTCGCTGCAGTGGAGCATGCCATCGGATAAAACCTCTTATTTTGTAGCTCTGTGGCTGCAACACCTACATCCAGAAAGGTGACAAAGATGTTCATTTCCATCTGTGATATCTTGCTCCAATGCCCCACTATGGTTTATATTTATTTAACAAAGAATCTGATCTGCACACATTCTGTTTGTATTTGTGTTTATAAAGGCCTATCTATCTATTTTATGTGTGGAAACTTGCTTGGCATCATGTTGGTTTTTTTGTACTGACCTATACACTTTCGGTTCTTGAAGAATGTAAGTGTGCCGTGCCACGTGTCCAGATGAACTCCAATGATGGATCCTTGTCCGAAGCGGGAAGAGAAGTTCATCTTGTCGCCTTTATGATGCAACAACCCTGAAAAATGAACACAGTCAATGATGTCCAACGAGTAAAAACCCTTTCAAACTGTTACTGCGACATCACAGCATCGTGTGTTGGTCTCACCAGTGTAAGAAAGACCCCAGCTGTCTGCATCTTTTCCCAGCAGGCTGCAGAACGTGTGTCTGTATTTGTCTAGATTGACATCAGATGTACCAATACCAACCATCTGTGCAGAAACAAATACCACAGGCATGCATAAACTTGAACAACAGAAATTTTGCTCTCCTGCTGTTCCATTTTGTTTTTCGTTTCATTTTCACAAGAAGAGCAGATGAATGTAAGGAGGCGAGGAGTAAAGATTTACCATGTCTGTTCCATAAACTGGGGACGTCATCTTGATTTCCCAGAAGTGCTGACCTTCAGCCAGTTCCTTGGAGCCACGGATCGCTGCTGTGCCACAGCTGTATTCAGAGTGGAAGTTTACTTTGCGATTGTCACAGCTCAGCAACGTTGCAGTCGATCGGCTGTTGGCGTCCCAAACCCAGTCAAACTCTGAAACATCAAGTCACACAAGAAATTTAATGTCACATGCCTTGTCTGTTAAGTGCTCTTTTGCAGACTATCAACAAGCACACAAATATGTTATAATCATGATCTGTACGTGACCAAATCACAAAGCACAAAAGAAATAACACAACTGGTTACACTGGTGCAACTTTGTGATATGACACTTGGTTGAAATCCCCATATAGCTGGTCCTTAAATTGGCCAGCCATTAACATGCAGCATCTGTCTTGTACCTTGGTCATCTTCTCCACAGTGGCAGTCTTTAACTTGGTGAAAACCTCGCAGACGAGGGTTGTAGCTGGTCTCTGCCTGGGAGTCGCAGCCACAGTAGGACTCTCCGGTGACAGGCACTGCGCTGGGGACCGGAGGGACCATCACAGCTGAGAAGTCCGCCTCGGAGTCTGAATCACTGTACTTGGGAGCAATAATGCAGAAACAAAAAGCGAAATCAAATGTCAGTAGTGCTGCTTATGTAACTTCACAGCATAGGCTTTGACGTCAGCCTGTTAAGAAGTTATTGCGGTGGAAAAATAATGCATGCATATAGAAGCTTCCCAGCAAAACACTTACATTGTATTATATCCCTTTCTATGTGACTAGTTGTGACACAACACATAAAAACACCTAAACCTGAAGCTTCAAGCACAGTAGTAAACACACACTCTTCATACCAGCAAAAGGTGAACGAGAGGCGTTTAGTTTGACAGCGTTCAATGAGGTGAATTGTTTGTGACACATCTTATCTCCTGTATCAAGTAACACAAACAAAAACTCACATTACGCATCCACTGACACTTATTGTCTGCTTACCTCTAGGCGGTCATAGCCCCACTCTTCACTTTCAGAGGCCAACACGAGGGCCCGGGCATCAGCATCCCGCCGTATCCCGCCCCAGACGTATCCGTATCGCCACGCACGACTGTTCCTGCTTCGCCTGGACATGGCAGCAACAGAGTCTGACCGGTGGAAGAGTCGCTTTCGGTTTAGTCCAGATGTTGGAAGAACAGCATCAGTCCAACTGCTGAAAGACCCAAAGTTACAACATGGTTATCTTGAGAGGCACTGAAGAATGAAGACTACAGTGTTAGATAACCTGGGCTGCTTTTGAAATTGCTGCTTGGAGCATTTTGTACTTTAGGTCTTCTGTTTAAAAATAATTTGAGATATATTTGCAAACTTTGTATGGCATAACTTTGTTTTTCTCATTTAACCCTGGTTAATTTCAGAGAAATGCGGTTTCTTTCGGTAGTGCTATATACTACACAATTCTGGTATGAGACTAGGACTTGATCCTACAGTTCCAAATGTAGTTTTATGTTCTTATTTCAAATGCAATTTAGCACTGACATCTGTGGAAGCTCTCATAAAATCGAGAATAGACATGATCAGACATCATCCTAGCTGCATAACGTGATGGTAACTCATTGATAGCAGTGTCATCCTTGTCCACAAATCATTGTCATCACCAGTGAAGTTAATTTTATCCTTGGATGCGCGATGTTGTTGTTCTAACTAGCTTCAGTTAGCCAAGCTAACAGGAGCGGCTAACGCTAGCTACATCCTGAGCTCGTTAACATGTTAGCTGTTATAACAAGGTCAGAAGCATAACAATTCAAGTCAGGCTGCCGGCTATAGGTGTGTGCACGGCTTAGCACACAGGCGCGCGTCGCGAAATTGTAATTTATTACACAAGTATTAAGAAAAGGCTGAAAACACTCGGCTGCTGGTGCAGACACAGACCTAGCGTAAACTAGCTAGTTAGCCTTCGTTAGCTGAGTGCTGCTAACAACCCTGGAAAAACAGGTTGCTGTTAACGTTACCTGTTTGTTGTCACGATCGGCGTCCACACGAACTGACAGCACAGTGGAGATGCTGTTCATTGAATCCCAGCGTTGTTAGATGGTAAATACACGACAGCAGAGAAGGAGGCTGGCTGGGCTTCCTTTTTCCATGACCTACTTTACATGAGTGTGACCGTAAACAATAACAGGCAGCGGCTCCTGCACAGCAAGTTTTCAGCTGAGAGCAAACACTCCAGTCAGCCTGCTCAGCTAACGGGTGATTACACCCAAATATTTCACTTTAAATGTCATGAAATGACTACATTACCTGTAAAAGTTCTGCGTTTAAACAATCAAAAATGCTTATTGTGATGAGGGTAATTATTCTTCCTGTGTCAGTGTAATTGATGAGGGGAAAAGATATATGAAGCAAAGATGAGACTTCAGCAGTTAATTAAAAAAAAACAAAAAACAAACAAACATAAAAACAGATGTTTTAGCACAAATTTCACCCTTTTTATTTTTGGTACTGTCTTTCTACATAAGCTCACCATAGAAATAATTATTATAAGGAATAGGCAAAAGAAGGGGAATCAATATATTATACTCTATAAACCCCATAACAATATATATTTTTAATATGTTCTTGTTTCTTAACATTTTTAGGCTTTCCTTTTTCCTTTTGTGAAAGTTAAAATCTCTTTGGGGAAACACCAAAAATGCCTCTTTGCAGGAAAAAAAAAACCTGCCTTTTAACTAAAAATAGAAATAAAACAAATAAATTTAAATGCAATAATTTAAATTCTTAATTTAATTCTTAATTGCGCTGCATGTACTGTAATATCATGGTGAAGGATTACAACAATGGTCACTCAGCTCTCTGCAACCCCTAAGGTTAAAACAATCACAAGTATTTTTGTGGTGCACTTCCCTCTTTCTTACCTTTTGTAGTTTAAAGAACAAATTGAACACCTTTCAGCAAAAATAAAAATTCAACATTTTGGCTATTTTTATGTTGCAGTTCAATAAAGGTAAAAGGAAGTTCTAACTGCATTACTTTTGTATTGTATGTTTGGACATCATATTAATACAAAAACAAATGTACGTGACAGTGGGATGAGGTTTCAGCAGGTAGTTTGATAAACGATTAGTAAATACAGACATTTTAGTACAAGATTCCCTCTTTTTCTCTTTTTGGTTCTGTCTTTCAATTGGAACTCAACAAGTAAATAATGGGCCAAAAAATAAAAGTAGAATCAGTGTATTCTGAATTTATGAACTAAAAGGCAATAAGTGGTGGAAACTGCTCCTGGTGCTCCTTAGCATCATTTATGTAGAAACGGTATGTATAAAAAGTATTCACCCCGTTGGAAATTTCCTCTTTTTATTGCGTTTCGACATTCAGTCATGGTCAATTTAATTGTTGTTGTTGTTCTGCTGTATTGACAATGCATTGAAAATTTTTTTAAAAACTGACAAAGTAATTTATGTTAACTAAAAATATAAAACGCAAGTATGAAACTGTAGAATAGTAGATCATCTCGGTGCAGCAAATGTGTCTCAGTGACTGTAATATAAAGAGTCCTGTATCTGGAAGGTCCAGTCACCGGTGAGGCAGTACGATTGGTTATAACTACCCAATAAAAACACAAGCACACTCCAAGCACAGCTATGAAAACATTATTGAGAAGCATAAGTCAGAGGATGCATACAAGAAAAGTCACTGAATACTCAGTGGAGTCGAGTTAAATCCATCATTTAGAAATGGAAGGAATGTGGCTCATATGTAAATCTGAAGGCCTCATTGTGGCCAAATACCTCCATTTTTGTTTCATCTAAACCACAGAACCACATAGTTTGATTCCACCTGCAACACTGAATAACTTGTAAAACAATCTAAAGCTTGACTCATTTTCATCCTTTGGGCAATACAGGTTTTAAATTTCCTTTTTTATTTCTTTCTTCTTCTTTTTTTTTTAACTTTCAGCTGCTCCTGTTTTAGTTTATTTATGTTTTTGAACCTTAATTGCAATATTTAAAGTTTTTATTTTACTAACTTTGCCTTTAATATTACATCGCTATCCGAGTTTATTTGTGTCCAGACATCTTTTGTTCTCTTACTCGGCTACACTGTAAATGAGGCCTTCAAACCTCAGTGTGGTTTAAATAAAGGTTGATGCTGATGATGAACTTTCCTCCAGAAGGTCTTTTCTTTGTCCATGTGATCAGCAGCAGACTTCAGTGGAGCTTTAAGGTTCTGCTTCTAGAGGAGGAACTTCCTTCTTCATCAGCCTCTGAGCTCATGTTGATGTAAAACCCTGTGGACACTGACAGCTGTGTTCCAGTTGGTTCTAATTCACTGCAGATCTGCTTTTTGCTGATTCTTGGTTGACTCTTGACCATCCCGACCAATCATCTCTCAGCAGCAGGTGATCACATTTTCTTTCTGATTGTGGCAGTGACACAACTGTGCCAGGCACTTTATACTGACAAACAACTGTTTACATAGATGATTTTGTGATCTTTAGCTACTTTGAAATGTCTCCAAGGGAATTTCTTGACTTATTGAAATCAATGATTTGCTTTTTCAGAGCTTTACTGAACTCCTCAGACTTTCCCACTGTGGTGTTTGTGGCTGAATCTAAACAGTGAATCATCCATCCATCCATTATCTATACACCACTTAATCCTCACGAGGGTCATGGGGCGCTGGAGCCTATCCCAGCTGACTCAGGGTGAAGGCAGGGGACACCCTGGACAGGTCACCAGTCTATCACAGGGCTACACTTAGAGACAGACAACCAAGCACACTCACATTCACACCTACGGACAATTTAGAATCACCAATTCACCTCAACATGTTTTCGGACTGTGGGAGGAAGCCGGAGAACCCGGAGAGAACCCACACTGCACGGGGAGAACATGCAAACTCCACATGAACCAGCGACCTTCTTGCTGCGAGGCAGCAGTGCGACCAGCTGTGTCACCTTGCAGCCCCAGCCTGTAACAGTAAATCAAATATTATTAAACTGTTTGGACTGGTTTCTAGGAGTCAGCAGCTGTAGTGGAATTGTAATCACTCACAGCAAGTTAGAAGACCATGATACCAGACAACTGTTTACATCACCAAAACTGATTATTCAAGTTACCGTATGTATATCTTTGACCGAGTAGATTTTGTCATATGTCCAAAGACCTATCATACATTTACGATGCTGAACTCTGCCTGTTTCTATATGTTGTAACTATACCGTACACACGTGGACAAATAGTTGGTACCCCTCAGTTAATGAAAGAAAAACCCACAACAGTCACAGAAATAACTTGAATCTGACAAAAAGTAATAATAAATAAAAATTCTATGAAAATTAACCAATGAAAATCAGACATTGCTTTTGAACCGTGGTTCAACAGAATTATTTAAAAAAAAAACAAAAAAACTCATGAAACAGGCCTGGACAAAAATGATGGTACCCTTAACTTAATATTTTGTTGCACAACCTTTTGAGGCATCACTGCAATCAAACAATTCTGTAACTGTCAATGAGACTTGTGCACATCTCAGCAGGTGTTCTGGTCCACTCCTCATGAGCAGACTGCTCCAGTTGTCTCAGGTTTGAAGGCTGCCTTCTACAGACGCCATGTTTCAGCTCCTTCCACAGATGTTAATAGGATTTAAATCAGGGCTCATAGAAGGCCACTTCAGAATAGTCCAATGTTTTCCTCTGAGCCATTCTTGGGTGTTTATAGTTGTGTGTTTTGGGTCATTATCCTGTTGCAAGACCCATGACCTGTGACTGAGACCAAGCTTTCTGACACTGGGCAGCACATTTCTCTCTAGAATACCTTGATAGTCTTGAGATGTCATTGTACCCTGCACAGATTCAAGACACCTTGTGCCAGATGCAGCAAAGCAGCCCCAGAACATAACAGAGCCTCCTCCATGTTCCACAGTAGGGACAGTGTTCTTTGCTTGATATGCTTAATTTGCGTCTGTGAACATAGAGCTGATGAATTGAATTTCCCTTCTGGGATGAATAAAGTATTTTTCATTTCATTTCATTTCATTCATTCATTCATTCATGAACCTTGCCAAAAAGTTCCAGTGTTGTCTCGTCTGTCCAGAGAACATTCTCCCAGAAGCTTTGTGGTTTGTCAACATGCAGTTTGACAAATTCCAGTCTGGCTTTTTTATGATTTGTCTTCAACAATGGTGTCCTCCTTGGTCGTTTCCCATGAAGTCCACTTTGGCTCAAACAACGACGGATGGTGCGATCTGACGCTGATGTACCTTGACCTTGGAGTTCACCTTTAATGTCTTCAGTGTCAATTTTCCTCCTGCGGCCACGTCCAGGGAGGTCGGCTACAGTCCCATGGATCTTACATTTCTGAATAATATGAGCAACTGTAGTCACAGGAACATCAAGCTGCTTGGAGATGGTCTCATAGCCTTTACCTTTAACATGCTTGTCTATCATTTTCTTTCTAATCTCCTGGGACAACTCTCTCCTTGGCTTCCTCTGGTCCATGTTTAGTGCGGTACACACCATGTCATCAAACAGCACAGTGACGACTTGTAACCCTATAAATAGGCCGACTGACTGATTACAAGTTTGTAGACACCTGTGATGCTAATTAGAGGACACACCTTGATTGAACATGTCCATATGGTCACATTACTTTCAGTCTTTTCTAGGGGCACCATCATTTTTGTCCAGGCCTGTTTCATGAGGTTTTTTTTTTTTTTTTTTATTCTGTTTGAACCACAGTTCAAAAACAATGTCTGATTTTCATTGGTTAATTTTCATAGAATTTTTATTTATTCTTACTTTTGTCAAATTCAAGTTAATTCTGTGACCGTTGTGGGTTTTTCTTTCATTAACTGAGGGGTACCAACAATTTTGTCCACGTGTGTAAGTGGGATTACTATAATCAGTGAGCAATAAAGACAAAGGCAACAAGAGGCAGAAGCTGCTCCAAGTGCCAAATGCATGCACTGTAGAATGAAAACATACTGTAAGCATCTTTGTCACTAAACTGTTAATTAGGTGTTTTTATTTCACTTTTTACACATTGTAGATTAAAGTGTTTTTCTTGGTTAAAAACAGGCTTTTGGGAGACAATGACTCTGCAATTTTCTCTTTCTTTTGAACATTTGGTAAACAGAAATGTCACTTACGCTTGTGTAAATGAAACCCTAATTAACAAAACTCATTTAAGAAAAACACAAATTAAAAAAAAGTTCTTAATTCTATGTATGCTTGTGATTTTTCTTTCATGCCAGTAAAAATATCTTTTGGGAATGTCTAAAAATGCCTCTTTGCAGGAAAAAAAAACTGCACTTTAAATAAAAATAGAGGTAAAACTAAGGAATTTAAATGTTCTAGTTTAAGTTCTTGATTTCAGGAATGAAACTATACCGTATATACTATAATTATGGTAAAGGGTCAAAACAATGATCACGTAGCTCTCTGCATCTCCTAAGGTTAAAATGTAGTAAGTTAGGAAACAATCTGAAGTATTTTTGTGCAGCATTAATCAAAATAAAAATTCCATACACTGGCTAGTGTCGTGTTGCAGTTCAATTACAAAAGGAAGTTCTGAATGCATCATGATGACATAAAGAAATACATGTGACGGCGCCGTTCTGGAGGAGGTTGAGTTTTATTTGGAAATCTGACAGGCATGGCTGAACAGTGAGCTCTCACCTTGAACAAAAAAAATCAAGACAGCAGCACTACAGGTAAACGATACTAGTGTTTGAGAATGTCATATTAAACATAAATCCACTTTCACACGCATTTTACACTCAGACCATTCACACGCACGCGCACACACACTGTCAACTCCATGTGAACATGTGGACGTCCTCCATTAATAATCACACTACATCCAGAGGAATTCCAAGCACTTAGAACAATTACCCACAGTGCAATTAATCTAACTATACACAGATAATTTATATATTTTATGTATATAGGGTATTCAATAAACAGTATTCCATTTAGACAGTTTCAAAATCTTCATAGCTTTCCATAAATAGTGAAAAAAAAATGTGATTCAAAAATGGTCCCCGAAAAGAACATGAAAAAATAAAATACTAGTGTGCACAATTTTTCAGCAGTCTCAAAACAGAGAATGACAATAAAAACCACCAACGAAAAACAGAAGTCAAAGGAGGGGAATGGGCAGAGGGGTAAACGTTGATACTCACACTCACAGCACAGACTGGTTACTACATTTACTGGGGGTGGAGGGACTCTGGATCACTGTACAGTTTAAGATCAGACAATAAATCAGGCAGACTGTCCACACATCATCCCACAACAAACAGTACATCTTCATGCCCGTTCTGTACGCACAGGACCTGACACAACTGGATGGCTTTAAACAATATGGATAGATCACATCTACTGAGGACTGAGCTGTCGAAGTCGACCGCCAACTTGTTTCTGTCGCCATCCCATCCTGTCAGACCCACGGGGTGTAATGGAAGTAGGTGAAAATCTCCTATTTGTTCTCGCTGCTTTGATGTGGAATGAATGAGATGGTGTTTGATGGAGACACTTATTTTGTAGATAGGATGAGGGCCACGATAAGGCCGTAAAGACCCAGCACCTCGGCGAAGATCAGGATCAGGATCATGCCCACGAAAAGCCGGGGCTGCTGAGCGGTGCCTCTCACGCCGGCGTCCCCAACGATGCCGATGGCGAACCCGGCCGCCAGACCGCTCAGGCCCACACTCAGACCGGCACCGAGATGCAGGAAACTCCTGTAGACAAAAGCAAAAAGAGTCAGTTAATAATCACCTCTTCTTACTTTGAGAAGTCGTGCACGAAATCAGGATTTATTACTTGTGTCCATACCAGTGCAGGCATCACAATCTGCCTCATAGAGGTAGTTTATTTAGCGTTATTTTGGAAACAATACACTGGGAATCTTTGAAACTAAAAATGTTTCAGGTGGTGTATCATTTAAAGAGAAAGCTCCCTCAAAAAAAGTTCATCTAATCTCCTTAATGTCAGTCAAAACTTCACTGAAGGTTCCTCATCTCTCATATTCTCATCATATAGAGCAGAAACAACAAGAACAAATTTGATACAGTGTCTGTTTATTGGGAGATGACCAGTGAGCTATGGTTTCAGGGTTGATACCATTAGTGATTATTAGTAACTAAGTAGACTGATATCCAACAGAAAGAAACAACACATATGCAGTAAAAACAAACATCTTGGCGTCAAAAACCTGAAATGCACAAACTCCGAGACATGTTTATTTATGTTTTACATACTTGCAGACTTTTCAACGTCATCTGTTCAGTGCTGACATACTAATACTCTGGTGCATGCATCAAAGCCAAAGCAGTGCATTTTAAAATCAACTTAATTTGATTGTGAATGGGTTTATTAAAAAAAAAAAAAAAAAAAAAAAAGATAGTGCTAATTGGAAATGGAGAAGCTGAACATCAGATCTGATCATCAGGTGGCCTCTTACTGTTTAGACTCTTCCTGCCTGCTGTCTCCTGCTTAATGACTTCCTCTGGAACTTGAGTAACATAAACAACATGTTTCATGTGCTAGAAATATGTGTACCAGTGTTAATTATGTATGATTATTATTATTTGCTAAATATGCAAAACCACCTTTTTTTTTTTTAAAAAATATGAAAATCTCAGTATTGTGTCTTCCTGTATATGCTTCTTACCGCGGACACAGTTTATGCATACATTCTTCACATCAGATGTTATTTGAGGAGACGAGTCGACCCTGTCCATCATCAACATCATTTCACTATGATCTACATACATTTTATCAGGCTGGAGTAGCTAACATGGTGTGTTTTCAGATGTTAGTTCAAGTCTCCCTCTTCTCTTTAACAATACAAATGGGGCAGATTCCATGTTTCATTCTGGTAAAGAAACCAGTGGGATGTGACGGACCAGTGGTCAAAATGCATACATTAACTCAAGCTTTATCTCACACGCATACAAAAATGCCAAAGGGAAAAACAACAACAACTAGTTTTCTCATAAAAATCTGTTCATCAAGGTCGCTATATGAATAATGTGAAAGGACCACTCGAGACAGCATTCAAATACGTGTTCATGAGCGGCTGCCTGACAACATGCCGCACTTCTTTATTTTCACTGGACACAGTGGAGCAGGAGACGGCGACCGCTTGATGTCCGAACGCAACTCAGTCATGTAAATTTATTTTGGTCATTCATCCCACATAAGCCTGTACGGCTGAGTCTCAGCAGCCTCTTAGAACTGTGGTCAGTCATTTTCAGGAAACAAGTTGTGATGAGTCGACTGTCTGAGGCACCGAAGAGCCGGACACAGCAAATGTACCATGAAGAAGGAAGTCAAACATTCAGTCAACCGAAGACCCAGATGTTTTTCTCAAGAGTTGGCAGAGATTAAAACGGAGCTCACAGAACAGAAGTTACTGGACTCAAAGTCGAAGTGGAATTTTCAGTTGTCAAAAATCGATTGATTATATTATTTGACTGGTTGTCGGGACTTATGAGATTCTAACTTTGTTTCGTGTGTTTTGTTTCTAAGTTAAGGTCACTGGGGAGTTATGTGCACATGCAAGATGTAAACTAAGTGCATAGATATGACACAAAGATATGAACCATGTCTCTCATGTTACACAACTAACATGAGCAGAAATAACATGTTAAAAACTGAACCTGTGGGCGCATCAGAAGTTCATCTTACTTGTAAAGGCTGACTCTCTCAGAGATGTTGTTTGCTATCAGCACAGCCACCACCAGCCCGTAGATGGCGATGATACCAGCCATGACCACAGGGATGATGGACTTCATGATGAGCTCTGGCCGCATCACGGACATGGCAGCGATGCCTGTGCCGCTCTTTGCCGTCCCATACGCTGCTCCTAATGCTGAGAGTGAGAGATGAGAGCTCCTGTTAATTCAGCTGTTCGGTTCAGTGTGAATTAATTCTTCACAAAGGATCAATATTAACTCAAACCAGACAACATATGGATTAAGATGGAGCTTAATGGAACATAATTCAGCACGTTCATTGAAGATAGTTGAATACAACCCTGCACAACACGAAAACACAACAAGAAACACTGCAATATGCTCCACTGCCTCTTATCTCTTGTGCAGCAATAAATACTTGACATTAATACTTTAAAAAGAAAGAGACATATTTGCAAATCACACCTATTTTCAAGTTTACCACAGAAACCACCTTAGAAAAATAAAATAGAAACTGTGACAAATGGTTGCACTGTGAAGCAAAGATAACACCGCCCACTTCAATACTTTGATATATGACTATTTTCATGACTAATGACACGGATGGGAGCTTCTCCTGCAGTTTTCCTCTCCGCTCTGCTGTCACCTCATGTTTTACTGATGCCTGGTCTGCTTACATGGTTATTATCGCTGCATGTCTCCAGCCAAAAATGTTGCAGTTACAGTTTATTGGTTATGTCTACAATCTACAGTCGTCTACCGTAACACAGCAGCTCTGTGACCATCCCAACCTTTAATTTGTATTTTTTTCTGATTTTGATTATAAGTTTCCTTTTGTGTTCATTTTACCTGCTCTTACTTCTGTTTGCTGTGAATTTTTGTCTGTGTCAGAGAGGACTTTCTAAAAGCCACCTGGTCAGAGGTGTATTATTGTATGTATTTAATCAAAATGTTTTAATCGTCTAGACAAAGATTAGAAGATTGACAACTATCATTTGAACATTGTAATGTTTAGTGGATGCTGACACTATCAGAGGAGTGTTGATTAGACTGTTGATAGCGACAGCGTTGTCTTGGATTTCATGGTAGCTAAAAAAAAAAAAAAAGCAAACATGACGAATCCCAAAATGAATACCTTCCTCAACAGAAAAACAGAATAGGTTTTGATTTTCATGCACACCTTGTAGTCCCTGTTGTGTGTTGGTAATGCATTCGTTTTGCTATCAAACTAATCTGATCAAAAGAAGGAAAAGAATGTGTCACTGAGCACAGCATCACATTATTTGTCTCACATCTGCACTTCTATAACAAATCAACTCACATTGCAGACATTTATGCAGCTACTCTTTGTCACCTGGAGAGCGTAAATCATCAGCGGCCAATTACAGATTCACTGTATTTGATTTCGCTGGACACAATCAGTGAGTGGCTCTGAACACAGGATGCTATCTGTTTGCAGTGACGACTAGCGGGAGTGAACGAACAAACAAGTCGCACAATAACACAGCTTTTAACACTTCTCACTTGGCTGGCCGTGCCGTCACATTCAGGGGCTATGTACTGAGACTAAAACCAATTTTTAAAAGGAATTGTACAACCCAGCATCTCATCCAACAAATTATCTGCTTCACACAAAGCACCACTTGTCTTTATAATCTGGGAAGGAAGGATATTTTTTGCAGTTTGTATGGGCATAAAGTTAAAGATTTAAAAACTTCCTTTTTTCAAGATTTCATAGACTGAACCTGCAGTGCGTGTGATCCCAAAGCTGTTGTATTTACATCAATTTGATAATAAATAGTGATGGACGTTTCACAGATGTCAACTGTTAAATGCTCGATTGAGCTTAAGTGCTTTTTTTTTTTTTTAAAGACTTATTTTCCTTTTCTTAAAAGTTACACTAGGTGTTTCACTTCATGCACCTGTTTCCTTTGAGAAATCCTGGATCAGAACTATAATAAAGAATCAAACAGCACACATTATCAGATTCACAGCAGTAAAGCCGAAAACATACTGCTGTATCGAGGTGTTGCTGTATTCCTGTGGTACATGAAATAATGTAAATTTAATGTGAGGTGCAATCAATACATTTGTAAGGTATAAGGAACAGGAATTACAATTAAATAGTTTGTGAAAATATAACCACAACTTTCAGATCAGACACCTCTTACACACACACCTCAATACACAAGTGTCAGTAAGTCTTTAAACTTTAATAATGGATGCACTGATCCAATTAGATGTCGGCCAGAATGTCACTAATCCACATTAAAAATGTTTAAAATTTTGGACCTACAATTCATTCATTCAGGAACAACATACTTTCTGATACTTGAACAATTCCTAGATACATTTAGTGGGGGGAAAAAAGAGAGAAATGATACATAACTGGGTAGAAAGTTTTAGCAGACATCCTAAGACAAGATGCTGTCGTTTGTATCGGATGTCAAAAAGCTGGATTAGTGTATTTGTAGATTTATCATTTTAAAACTAACCAAAAAGTCAAGTTTGTCACTCATCATCAGTGATTTCATGGTGATTGAAACAGTGACATTTCTGATTCTGCAGAAAATAACATCACTTCACTGACAACTTTTTCAAAATTTCTCCCACTAAGATGTGAATTCTTTAGTGGAGCCTATTTCCTCTGTGACAGGCGGTGTTGGATATGAATGAATGAATGAATGAATGGATGGATGAATGGATGGATTCCCCCTTTAATTCATCACACTGATGTTTAGGCCTCAATGCTCCCTCTCCTGAGCAGCTGATTAAAACCAATGAGAAACCTGTGCTGTACCCACACCCTGCAGGAATCGTGTTTTTTTTTCTCCTTTAATTCACTAAGACCTGGCCTTCCCCGTCATCATGACAGATTATAAATGGCCTGACCGGAGCAGCTGTGATGGTCTGCGTCACCAACCAGCAGCAGCAGCAGCAGCTTCCAGAGCACATCGTTACAGGCTGATCTGATATAACCTGGATCACACCGAGGATGTCAGCTAGCTAAACGAGGAGCTGGCGGTCAGCGGCTTGATGTCGTCCCCCGCCTCTCCCTCTCGCATCCCTGGCAGGTGTTTGTGAGCCGTGACCGACCCAGCGACCACCGACACATTTTCTCGACCGCGACAACTGGCCCGCTGTGTTCGCCGTCATTGACACAGACACGATCGCCTGGCTAAGCTAGCGGTTGACGGTGAAAGGGTGAGATGTGAGATGGAGAAGCTGGTGTAGTTACCGCTGAAGACCATGGCCGCAGAGGCACCCATCACGGCGAAGAAAGGCGAGTACTCGGGGCTCTCCTCGGTCATTCTCGCTCTTTTCTCGGGGGGCGATACAGCTAACGGAGCAGACAGTCTTCTCTTCGGGGTCTCCTCTGTCCCACCGTCACCTCGGGGCAGGTTAAAACACTGGGAGGGGGCGACAACTTAGCTGCCAGCAGGAGCACCGGTGTAGAGGAGGAAAATGGCGAAACGGAAAAAGTCACATGACCAACCATCTCGGACGGATCCATTTGTGCGGACACGGGGGGTGCTCGAAAAAAAAAAACAGGGTGTCTAATATCCCATTCTTCCTATTTAGTTAATCCTAATATACCGTTTAAAGTTATCGCCACTTTAGGTAAATATTAAAATAATTATGTGTTACAGGCGGTTGTGTCACTACGACATATGATATAAATGGTTTGTGCGGTGCGTCTGTTGTGGTATGTTCTGCTGCAAGTGCACTGACTGCAGTTGAAACGCTAGTCGTCACTACACGCTGGCGTATTAATTATTAGGCATCAAATAGGTAGTAAAAATCAACCACAAACAGCGTTTGTTCTCTATAATTTAACAATACGACAACAGCAATTAAACAGTGCGATGTAGACAGGGTGAGAAAACAGTCACACGGGGTGTGCATCCCCTCCAGCATTCATCCAGCCGCAGGCGCAGCACAGTGTGTGACTGTTGTATGTTGTTATAAGCATACAAAAAAAACCTGTCAGGCACACATTAACCTAAAACAGGATTAGATTCTCTCCAGGAGTCAAATAATCTAACACTGTCTTTGCTGGAGGAGCTGGAGTCGCATCCCGGAGCTGCCTTTGTCAAGGTGACACTAATGAAAATGGGTGTTACTGATCTGAGCTAAAGGGACAGTTCACCTCATAATTTACTGCAGAACGTACTTTTTTCTTATTTTGGGCAGATTTTGTTCATAGATTTTATTTTTGCCACTCCATATGTTTAAAAACACAATTTAACTTCCTAACATGTATATTTTCTCCACAGCATATCCAACAAAACCCCCTTTAATATTTTAACTCCTTGACAATCCAGTTCTTAAGATATATCCTCTTGTAAATTTGATGATCTGAGAAAAAAAAAACTAATCAAAAAATTAATTTGATTAGATTAAACCTCCAAATTATTTGCATCACTTGTCCTCAAGAATATTTCTGCTACTTTACATTGACAGACTTCAATAAACTTTGTACCAAATCATCAAATTCATTAATAAACTGAATTTACTGTTGCACAGGACAAACATTTATAATCAGTGAAGAATTACTGCTGCGCCTCCTGCTTTATATGCTTAAAATAATTTCTGTGCATGGATTGAAGTTTTTGCAGTCTTGAACCCAAACTTTTGATTTGGTTTGACATATTTCATGACTCCAGCAGCTCTGAACACAACATGAATTACACTCATTTTCTGGTTAGTTTGGTGGATTTGTCCAAATCACAAACTAGGATGGCATTTTGCTCCTTGATGCCATGTTTCACACTACATAGCCGTCCTTATGTATGCAGCTGTGTTATTCAGGATTAAAGAAGAAAAAGGTATAATTAAGACCTCAAGAGTTGTCACGTGGAAATATACTCAGACAACAGCGTTTCCAGGAATGAAAAGTGGAAGCAGAACCGCTGATAATGTATCGCATACACATGACCGTCAGCAGCCCCTCCAGCCCATGTGAAAAAAAAGAAGAAAAAGAAAAAAGCTATTAGTTCTGGTCAGAGCTCATTCATGTGACCTGCTGGTGCTTAAAGTATGATCACTATTTCTTTAATGTTTCAGGGATTCACAGTTTTATATTCCCACATATTTCTTTTTACAATGATAATGACTTCTTAGGAAGCATAGTAAGTTTTACAAAAGGTAAAAAATGTAATTTAAAATGCATAAAAAACGCCATAGTCTGTGGTCTTCTATGTAGGGCAGTTTAAATAGATGGTAGTCAGAAAGATGGTTACCAGTGGTGGTAAGTGTTTAAATCTTTTGGGTAAATTAAAGCACGAACACCACACTATTAAAATATAATGCAAAACAAATGCAAATAAAAGCCCTGCATTTAAAATATTACTTTAGTAAAAGCATGTAATCACAAGAATTTACTTAAAGTATTAAAAGTAAAAGTATTCAGTGCAGAAAAATGTCTCTTGTAATGTTATTACTATTATATATTATGTCATTACTTTAATATTACTCACATATTAATGTAAATGTTGGACTGTAACTGGCTGAAGTGGAGCTAATTTTGAACTATTTTGTATATAACTGCAACTAATATTTATTTTTCCATCATTGTGAGTTAAAATTCTGTTTATTTTCTCCATTAATTGATTGTGTGTAAAACCTTTGTTTAAAAAAGAGAGAAATGCTATCACAAATGCTCTCATGTGTGTCAGTTTTCTGTAAATTTACAAATTGATTAATTGACAAACCATTTCAGCTGTACTTTTATAAACATTTAGGGTATTTTAATTGTAATGTAAAATGTAAAGTAACTAAAGCTAGCAGAAAAAATATCTCTCTCTGAGATAGAGGAACACAAAGTGGCATGAAAAAAGTACCTTAAATTTGTTATTAGCCACGGTATTTGAGTAAATGTACTTGATTACATACCACCAGGGGAAGTTACAGAATATAAACCCTGGCTGTTATAAATCATGTCCACCAGACATACACATAGGATTCCTGCTGCAACAAACCTTAAATGACCATCATTTGAGTAAAATAAAGCCTGTTCAGTTTATTACTTCACTACTGTAGATTTTATTTATTTATTTTTTAAAAATGTACATCATCAGATCATCCATGAGCCCACAACTAATCTGATCTTCTGACAGTGTTTAATTTGAGTTTATAACAACTTCCACCATGTTTCATTTTGACTTCTGCTGGTAAGCAGTACAATACTACTGTAAAACACAACTATGATCCATTCACAGTAATTTGTGGACAAACTGGTTTTGTCTTATAATTGCAAATATTGTTTATATGACATTTTATTTTATATTATCTAAAATGCCTTTAGGATTGAAGTGCCTAATTTAAATTTTGCAAATTAAATTTACATTTGAATCCCTTCATCTTTTTTGAATGGACTGTGGTAACCTAATAGGAGCAACGGTGTGATATTCTCTAAAATTACAATACACAGCATTTAATACTTGAAATAACTGTATACAGAGTGTAGTAAACAGAAAAAACTTAAATCAAACCAACATTGATGTTACCACCCTTTGCTTCTCCAACATTTGCACACAGTTTTTCCACCCATTTGGCAGGTTACTTGCTCCAAGCATCCTGATGACCTTTCTGCTGTTCCTCTGTGGATTTATGCTGCCTCAGTGTCTTCTGTCTCTTCATGTAATCCCAGAGATCAGGGCTCTGTGGGGCCCCCACCATCTGTTACCGGACTAATTGCTCTTATTGTTGCTGAAGACACTTCTTTATGACTTTGACTCTATGTCTGGACTCATGCTGAAGAATGAATCTGGAACTGGTTATATTATTACACGATAAATATGAATCAAAGGCACCGTAAATCTTTCCAAAGAACTGGATTGAAACATGGAAATATACCTACAACCTAGCAGAACCCACAGCACCATCTGCTGGCTGAGCTGCAGAACAGTCAGAGCTTGATTTCATCCTTCATGAAAACAAGAACTCTACTAACCTGCATAACTGAAACTGTAACCTTTACTTTGTTCCAGCACTGTTATGTCACATGCATCAATAAATACTGGCTAAAAAGGAAGTCAACATTATGTCGCAAGTCTGGAATGCATGCTAAGGTTTATCGCTTCTTCACATGGGGATCAGATCAGGGCTTGTATTCTTTAAAAAGATCTTATCTTACCACTAGGAGTCCTCCTAAATGGCACTAGATGCTCCTAATGAAGTTTAAGGGCTATTTTTGGTTTGCATGAGACCGCTGAGATATGAGCAGTGCAGATTGTATTTTTCCAGCGTCCATACAGACGAGTGCAAACCTTCATCTCCGGTGTTGTTGAATTGTTTTGACTTGTCACTGAGCCAACAAAATCCTTCTATTGTTAACCTTTTCAAAAAACACTGAGGAGAAACCTTCTCTGAAACTTGACATCCTGAATATTTCCGAGTAGTTTTCTCTAATTCTGACAGCTGTTTTAGCTGTTTTGTGAACACAGCCCCAGACTTTCATGTTGTCTCTGTACTTAAAAGAGAAACTTCCTCAACGTCTACTTTATGTATTCGTCACTGAGCTAAATGAAGAAAAGAATGTGTTTCAGGAACCAGAAGCAAGATTTCATACAACATGAAATGACAAAAGAAAACTTAACCACAAATGTTACTGGCACACTATTTTAATGAAAGATCAGGTTAAAATAAAAACACTTTAATGAAAGAAGCAGACATTAAAAGTCACCATAAATATGCTACATTATCCTAATCACACTTGGCTCTAACACGAACTAGCGAATGTATCTGTGAGGACAGCTCGGTGTTAGGTAATACACATATAAAGGATAGATCTCATCAGCATTAAGGAGAAGTGAAGATATCCCAACTGTGCAGTGGAAATTCCAGACGTGAACTAACTCCAGACTAATGCTTCTCAACACTGTCCAGCTTAAGACATCTCAGCAAACACTGCACACACACACACTCACATCCTAAAAGGTATACCTGCAAGCAGAAGACATTCATACTCCAGATTTAAGAATTCTTGCAGGTGGGATTTAACATTACTAATTCCACAGCCTGATTGCCTTTGGCAAAATATAAACAAGTATTACTGATCTTATCATAAAAACATGAATTTCACAGATTTAAAAAAACAACAACAAAAAAAACAAAAAACAAGCCCTCCCGATGCTCTTAGCATTTCCATACCCTCGCATCACATGATCAGTGGGTTAAACAAGCCTAAATACTTAGTTTGGGCCAGATAAATCTAAATGTGCACCTTAAAGTCAAAGGGAAAACCCACATACCTGCATCCGATGTGTAAGAAGATCAAATAATTTGACTTGCACTAGCCTCGCCGTCACAGAGTGAGGCTGTTTGGTGGTCACTGAAAACGGTTTGATCACTAATACACTTGAAAAATCCAACACGCACTGGTGCCTGTGCAACTACATCTCCCAGGTTTCCACACACAAACCCTGCACTCATTCAGTCCATGTCCCGGCACAACTAGCAATTGGGATAGCAATATCAGCAAATGTGTTGTTGTGCTCGCTGGAAAAACATGAAGAACACATAAAGATAAGGCATCACATGCTATTCTTGGCAAAGCTTTATGAAGTGATAAAGTGTGGCACAGCGACGGCTCGAACGCGGGATGAAGAAGCTACACTGGAACCCTTTTAAGTTGAGGGGATGCAACTTTTGAAAAAGTCATGAAGAAAGATGAAGATTTCCCTCTCAGTCCCAACCGTTGTCCTTTATCATGTGGGACAGCTCGATGATGTACTTCCCCTCCTTGTACTTCTGACTCAGTTCGAAGGCCTGTTCCTGCAGGAGAAAGTTGCAAAAGGGTTGTTCAAACGAGATGAAAGTGTAGCTTCAACAAACGGTCAAAAGGAAAAA
Source organism: Stegastes partitus (assembly GCF_000690725.1). NCBI lineage: Eukaryota > Metazoa > Chordata > Actinopteri > Pomacentridae > Stegastes > Stegastes partitus. The sequence continues at coordinate 396,050 of NW_007577774.1, forward strand.
GGATTCACGCTTTCAAATCAATCTGAATATTCATTGTAATCCTTGAGTTTCACCCACAAATGACTCAATTATTTAACTGACACACTGAAGCAGCTGCAACATCAGTGCATTTGTCACTGTACTAAATTTCGACATTCAAAGCTAAATAATATGAATATTCTGACAGATTTGGGTGTGTGAAACCTTATTGTACTTCTTGGATGACAACTTTGGTTGCACACATTCGAGCTTAACTGTATTTCACAAAACTATGCTGACAATGAATGTGTCATTTCCTCCGTTTTTCTTTACCTTCAATGACCTACAACAAAATCTGAACTCTTGGGGTGACAAGTTAACTTTTTTTTTTTTTTTTAAACAATGTGGTTGTTAGCTAAATAATATCCTGTATTTTTCCCCTAAAGCAATTTAACATAGTTAATGCATATGTGGCAATGTGTGTTTCACATCTCTTGACATTTTACATAAAATTAAAGTGAAGTGTGTAAAGCTATATTTGGCAGGTAGAGTGTAGGTTTGGAGCGCGATCACTAAGAAATGTAACGTCAGCATTGACTACTAGAATTGTGACTGGTCATCTTGGGTCTTTTTTGATGCTGATGGAGATTATTAAGAGGGAAGTAAATGTAAATGAAGTTGAAATAACAAAGAAAGACTTCTGCTTTTAGGTAAGACACATCTAGTGAAACCATCTCTACCACACAACTTCTGGTCACCGTAATCATCTTCTCCATTGCAGCGAATGAACAAATGGAAACTTTCATGCATAAAACCGATTTCACGAACAATCAGCCAGCATCTGTTTGTCGGGGACAGACTTACATATTTCCAGCCCAGCGTGGTGTGACAGTTTTCACAGTAGATGTCGGCCACCGCGTGAAGTCCTGTAAGCAGCAGCCTCTCCTCCGCAGGTCCACAGCCGACGTTCACCCTGAAACAAATGCAGCTTCGTCAGACAACAGCTGCTCTCTGAGTCACTGAAGGCTTCACAATAATGATTAAACTACTCTGCTTAGCTTTGCCCTAAACAGCGAAGGATCTCCTCTCCTGCACTGCTGCCATAACTTCATTTAAAGGAGACAAAAACAGTTGAGGGGAGGACACCTTTCCAAGAATTTAAAGCAGAGCTTCACTGAACACATTAAGGTTTAAACTGAGCATTCGCTGAAGCTGGATTAAAGTTATTTAATTGGCTCACATCTCAGTGTGCATTCCTGACCCACTAACACAGGATGGCCGTGACGAAAGTGAACTCACCCAACTTCAGGGTTCACTCGAGAGCAAATCAAATTATCTGTTCACAATATGCTCTGTGTAAACATATGTAATACAGGGAATTGGCTTTCACAGACAGCTAGACTATTTCAGAAACACAATCCTGGGAAAATAAAGATCCTAGATATCCCAACAATAGGAATAGTTGGAGAAATAAGTTTTTACAGCTGTGATGAATATAAATCAGTGGTAACTGAATTCACTTTTTGCTTATCTCCGCTGAGATAGAGATAAGATCTGAACTTAAAATAAGATTATGACCCTTTTCTACTTTCAGTGTGAAACATGTGGTAGTACTTCAAAGCAAAATACTTACACAGAGTTGAAGAGGTAGGCTCGGCCCTGGCTGCCTTGGAAAGACTAGAAGACAAGAAGGAAAAGGGAGATCAGGGAAGGAAACCCAAGATAGTGATAATATTTTTAAAAGTGCATGTATTTAAGTTTTGCCCACTTTCTAACATGAAGAGACACCTAAACATGAACAAGAGAGGTGGGTGGCATACTGACCTTGGAGATAAGATCGTCATGGTTGGCCAGATGGGCGCGGCAGTGCACACAGCTGTACCGACGGTGGCAGGAGTCCAGGTAGGCCTGGAACGTCTTGGCCTTTGTCAGCTTCACCATGACTGACGAGATGATGGTAGAAAGAGACAGGAGGGTATTTTATTGTTGCATACGGGTCACTAATGTGGTTATACTGGCTGGTTAATAGAGCTTCAGCGATTCATCAATTAGTTGTCAGTGATTGCAATAATCTGCAACTATTCTGGCCAGTGATTAATCAGTTTGAGTAATGTTTTTAAGAAAAATAAATAAATCTACATCCTCTAATTCCAGCTTCTTAAAATTGAATATTTGTGTTCTTCCTTTATTCCTCTGTGACAGTAAAATGAATCTTTTTGGGTTGTGGACAAAACAATACATTTGACACCTTGGGCTTTGGGAAACACTTAAACATGAACAATGTATTTTTTTGTTTTTTAAACCAACTTTTGACATTTTAGAGTCAAAATACCTAATCAATTAATCAAGAATTTAATCAACTGATATAACAACAATTAAAACAGTGATTCGTTGCAGTCCCTTTGGTTAACCATAACAACAGATCAGTCGTGTGGAAGGCGTTCCTTTAATAGTCTCTTTATCTATTACTTTATCAGTTAGCAAACCCAGGACAAAAGACACAAACAGGTTTTCCAGCAGCTTTGAACACACCTGATAACAGCAACACAACATTGTAAAGCTCTATCCTGACCCAACTGTTGCAGGAAAATAGGTGGTTGCCTGATCAGACGATGTCCAGAGTAAATGCCAGGATTCACAATAAATGTAGTGTTTTAGCCACATGGACCAATAAGTTTCTGGTTAATGATAAAATGAAAAGCAAATAAAAAAAACAAAAATTAACCCTCCTGAGTCAAAATGATGAGGTGTGACCTACTAACCCTTAAGTTTGCGCTAGAAAACCAAAACTCTTGTTTACTAATTAACTCTGGACGCATCACTTTGAACTATATTTGTCACAACCTGCCATGTTCACGTTTCTCATGTTAACATTTCATGTACATTTTATTTTCCTAGCAGAAACGGGGCTAGTTAAACGTCAATGAATAAAAATGAAATGCACCCTTTGTGAACAAAATGTCATAATTATGTAACTTCTTGCAGCCACTATGCAGAATATCAAACAAGGCACATATTATTAGTGGAGACTAATGCTGGCATACAGGTTTGGGCACAGTTGCTTCCTGGTTCAGAATAGCCTGCACAGATGCAATCAGTTAACCCAAATTCAAGCCCTGGCAACGAGTGCTGCGCAGTTTGTGCATCATCCGACACTGGTGACCGTCTGTCGGTCGCTATTTAATAACACACGAGTCCAAAAACGGCCTGATGCATCTGCAGCCACAACACAAATCGGCCACTGGCTCTGTGCTAGCTTGTGTTAGCTGAGCATGCTAGCTCCGCACAGTAAACACACACAACAGCAGCGCAGATGCGCATTGCAGGATATTTTCCGGTGTTTGTCCGCTCACCTGATATTACCGAAGCTCCTCACGGTCCCACACGGCGGATCGACGTGACCTGACAGTCGAAAAACACTCGACAAAAGCCGATAAGACGCCGCAGCTCGGTTCGGTGTAACGGACCACCACGCGCTGACGGTCCGAACAGAACAAAAAGAAGAAGAAGAAAAAAAAAAAAAACGACAACACACGCAGCCCTCCGGTTTGTTGCAGCGGAGCCCGTTTACCCGCGTTTCTCTTTTGAATCTCAAACCAGTGCTCGAAGTTCCTCCACGGCCTCGGTTTCAAAACGGGAGCTGGAATTCGACAATGCTGGCAGGCTGACAGAGAGAGAGAGCGGCGGCCCCGGCGGGAGAAAAATGTGGTTTGTTTATGAAAACACGCAGAGGAGGAAGTCTGAGGAGTGCAAAACAAACGGCGGCCGACCAATCAGAGGCGCCCGGTGACGTCTAGAATGTGGGTCAACCAATCAGATGCGACTTCACAGGAGCCTTTTATGGCATATCAGTTGATTGCTGCTGGTCCAGTTTCATAAATGCTGTTAGTGGGTTATCACTTCAGCTGTGGGTTTGGGATAAAAGTGCAAACAGTGAGTGACAGAACAAGAACAAGAATTACTTGTTATGCGACAAGATCCAGTAAATCTTTAATATCACTGCACAGGAAGGACTGGGAGGTGGTTGTTGTGGTTCCTTTATTGCTTTGCATGTCTGACTTCAGGTTGTCTGTTGCATGATTTAAACCAGTCCCTAAAGAAAACCTGCAAAAGATTCTCTCTTCAGTTCACATTTTATAGACTCAAGTGGCTATTTTAATTGATTTGTCTCTTCTCAGTTTAAAGGTCAAAAAATAGTAGTGCTGCAACTATTGGGATTTTTCTAATTTAAAGTCACACCTTATCATTTTTAAGGTTTAAATTTAGATTTTCATTCATAAGCCAGCGACGGATTAGCTCATGTGCCTTGATGAAGAAAGTAATTTTCTTTTATTTTGATGATGATTAAGAAAGTCATTCTCTTTTCACAGACCCCCGATTCCACCCCCTGTTGTTCATTGTCCCCTTACCTCCTGCCAGTTGATTAGCAACTGTATGTTAACTAACCACCATTCGTTTCTGTATTTACATACAGGCACCCCCCACTCTCTGACGTACCCTATAAAATGTGTGACTCGGCAGATCTTAGGGGTCGGTCCACCATCACAGACTCATGCTCTGTGTTGGTGAGCCCACCGTATACCGAAATACTAATAAACACCCCCTACAGCAAACTTCACATGAGGACTATGGGTAAAATTTCTTCAACAGCCTAAAGCAATAGATCGATTGTGATATTCACTCTGGGCATCACCTGATCACGTAACCACCTAATATCCTGCTACACATGGGTCACATTATGTCAGCATAAAGTTTTACACTGTTGTATTGCTGCTATCAGATGTGTTACAAGCTACTGCAAAACCTGTTTGTGTCTTTTGTCCTGAATTTCCATTACTGAAGGGGCAAAGGTTAATCAGACCGACAAAGGAAAGCAACTTGTCCTCCACAGGCTTGATCTGTATTAACCACTAGGGCTGCAACTAAACATTATTTTCATTGTTGACTTTCTCAGTCATTTGATTCGCCGTTTTGTCGTAAAAAATGTCAGAAAGTGGTGAACAATGTCGATCAGATGTGGTCCTCCAATACCTTGTTTCGTAAAGAAACCAGAAAATGTTAAAATGTAAGAAACTGGAATCAAAGAATTTTGACTTTTTTACTTGAATGATCAAAATAGTTGCAGATTACCACGCTGAAGTCTGAGCCAGTATACATAGACGGCTAACCCACGTAACTAGAAATTCCAGTTGTACAAATTATGGTTTTATAGTGAATTTATTAGTTGAGAAGCCACTGATTCATCGTTGCAGCTCTATATAATATTGAAAAATCTAAAACCCAACGATGCAGTGATAGTTGATTAACACTAACACCAAATATTCATGTGTGATAAGCTGACACCACTGATGTTTGGCTCAAAACAATCACTTGATGATCAAAATTGTTGCCAATCTATTTTATTTGGAGCTAATTTATTAATCTACTAATTGTTTCACCTCTATTAAAGAGCTTTCTGTTCATACTGTAAGTTTTTCTTTTGCCTGCGAACTCCATTTTAAGGTAATCACTCACAGCTCGTGCTCTGTAGGAATGTAAACCCCCCCAGATTCCTAGAAATAATTCTAATGACATCCTCTTGTTTTCTTTACTGGGTCACTTATTCAAACTTTTGCTCTTTGCGCCTACTGTTCTAAAGACCTCAGTTAACACACATCCACTTATACTGTATTCCATTAACTGCAGCCAACCTGGGCAGAAAAATACAGCCATTGTTTCACCAACAGACGAGGCGATTATTATCACAGGCAGACTTTGACCGCGGCTGCCTGGGAAAACCAGGCCACAGGTGAGATTTACTGCGCATGCAAACCTTAGGTCTTCAGTGAAAAGAAATGGATTAAAAACAGCTGCACTGCAATGCCTGGATAACATTCTGTGCATATATAGATCTCTTTATAGTGTCAATTAATGCACGTTTTCTTCATTTTTATTTTCATTCTGATGCCGTAAAACAACATGAAAGCAAAACTCCAAGTGGTTTGTCACATATGATTTATTCCTTAAGTTCAGCACTTACTCAAACCAAGAAAATACCACCAGAGACAGTCAAAACAAAGTCACGTTTGCTCTCTTATCATGGGTGGACATGATAAGACTGGTTAAATATTGACTCTCACGACTCGCTGCTGACAGAGATCACTGACTGTTTCTTTAAATACTGACCCGTGTTTGATAGATTGTGGGTGGAGGCTGTAGAAATACCCTAACAGCACCGTAAACAAGCAATTCTATCAACAGTAAAGGGGCTGAACTTATACCTTTGTCCCCGCCAATACTAGTCTTGTCACGGTGGAGGAAATGGATCTCATGATTCTTGTATTTCTGTCTCTTTAGCAGTTGTTTCTTTGTTTTTTATTTGTCGCTGTCACGTGTCTCATGATCAATCCTGCCTTCTGTTTCTGCTGAGGTAGCTTGACAAAAGAGATGGATAGTCACTCATCACCCCGGTGGCTCCCACGTCCAACGCCGCCTTTATGTCTTCATCTATGTTGCAAACAAATAAATGCACCTGCAATTACAGACAGATAAGTCAAAGTTAAAAAATATAAAAATAAAAAGAAAGGTAATCTAGTTATTCCCCTGTGGTGTGGAAATTAAGAAAACTTAAACCCTGAAGCATCAAAGAGCAGCTGTTCAAGTTAAAGTGTAGACAAATAATTGACACAGTATGGCGTCATATTAATATCTTGCAATAATGTAAGTTATCTTGACATTCTGCATCATTAAAATATATGTAATACTGCACTTTAACATATATAGTTCCTATATGAAGTATTCATCCCCCTTGAAAGTTTTCTGCTTTTACTGTTTTTTAATATTGAAACATGGTCGACATAATTAGCCTTCTTTGAAATTTCAAATAAGACTCTTTCATGTAAAAGTGAAAACGGATGTCTACAAAATAATGTTGATTAAAAACATAGGTAAAGTAAGCGATTGCAGAATTTTTTTTAACCCTGTTAAAGTTAGTATTTATTAGATGCACCTTTGGCCCTATGATTTAATCATCCTCGCATGTGTAGACACTGAAATTTTACCTCATTCGTCTTTGCTGTCAACTGTCAAAGTGCACAGAGATTGTGAGTGAACAACCCTTTTCAAATTCAGGCACAAATTTTCAAATGGATTGAGGCCTGGGCTCTGACTCGGGCGGTCCAGAACATTGTTTTCTTTTCACCATTTTGTTTAACTTTGGCTTTGGAGAAATCTTTGACACTAAAGAGTCTCTTTTTTCAGTCAATTTTAGTCCAACAGCCAAATTAAATTAACCATAATTCAATGTTGAAAAGCAATGAAAGGTTCCTTGTCATAGTGACTCTACAGCGGATTTGTTTTACACATTGTTGTATTATGGATTCTTTCGTATTGGAGAAAAAGCAGTTTTCTCTTTCAGGCTGATGTTTCCATCGTCAATCTGATGATATTTTTGCAATACATTACATATTGCTCAATCATAGGAAACACACTTGACGGTACCGTGTCATTCCCACCTTCCAATACCGACACTTGGCTACGTTTTCCTGGAATGTGGAGCTGTTCTAGGAAAACACCTCTATTTATATCATCTATTCGTCAGTGTTCAGATGCGGTGAGGCACTCGGCAGCTGACAAGGCCACGCTCGGCATATAACTTCAACTGTTTTACATGCTCCAACTGCTCAGTGGCCACTCATGGCCTGACAATGGGGCTGATCTCACCACAGCACAGATTACTCACATCATGATGGAGGTGATGCATTTGGGACACTCGCAGCGGTTGTGTGAGCTTCTCTGTTTGTCATAGCTGAAGTGTTTTCAGTGTTAAATCATGATGGTTTGGGATTGAACGAGGTTGATGATGTCGTGACTGACTGAGCAGCAGCAGGGGCAAAAAAACATCAGAGTGTCTCTGTTTTGTCACTGATTTGAGCTTTTTCCTTCCACTGATCATCTTCGAGACTTGGACCTAAACCTGATCCAGTGGAGGTTCTGTCCAATAGTGGCTGGCTCAGCAGAGCAGGGTTTCAACAAGCAGGGCCCTGTACTGTTTCTGTCTCTTGCCCACACAGTTCAAACCTGGACAGGTAAACATCTGAAGGACTCTCTTCACATTTGCAAAAGTAAAAACCCTGTCAAGTTTCTCCCCATGCTAACGTGTCCATAGGGTGTTTCTTTACACATCATGAGCGAAATAACCAACATCATGGCTGAGCTTTTTCACCAGTTGCTCAAAACATGGATTCAGGCTTCCAGGTTAAATAAAAGAATCTAATCCTGGCAGTTTGCAGGGTGGGGATTTCTGTGTCATTCTTCTTCTTCTCCAGATTCGGTTTCCAGTTTAAACATGTATGGCTGAATCGCTCTAGTTTTACGACCTGGCATTCGGTCGCACCGAGCAGTTTTATAGCGTCTGAACAGTGTCATAGGTGAGGAGGGACTTCATAGAGCTGCACACGCTACAGGAACGAATCACGAAGAGGTACATGGAAGTCATTTTTAAGTCTTTTAAAGGGATTTTAATGGAAAATTTTTCATGTAATTTTAATACATGAGTTTTTTTTAATAGCTTAAATCCCTAGAGAGGGAATGTATGTTTTGCACAAAACAATATTTGAATAATTTTTTATGACTACATTTCTAATCATCACCTAATCTTTTTAGATTTCACAATTCTTGTTTTCTATTCATTTCTGTAATGAGCCTCGTCAACTTTTCCTTTTGGGTTTGCACTGGTGGTCACAGGAAGTGCGTCATGTAGAAATGTCACATTTCTTACAGTTTTTTGCGATGGCACATTACTTTAATGTCCAGTAAAACAAATAGAAAAAAAAATGTTATATTTATTAATATAGTGGTGGGACAATGTTAACTAATATATGAAAGCGACACTACAATGAGCAGCCTTTATATTTTGTTAAACATGATATTTATAGCAGAAATGTAATCAGAAGCTTCAGTTTATCATTTAAGACGTTAACCAGGTGCCATCCTGATATAAACTGACTGCAGCTCTTGCAGAATTTTGCTTGTACTGCTGATGCAACGCTGCATCATCACCTGTCTGCGTCAATCTTTTCTGATGCAATCTGTAAGAAATACTGTGCACTTATAGCATCAAGGCCAGTGCACCTTCTTTGAACAACAGTGTAAACACTTGTAATGATAATTACCTACCTGAATTCCACGGGCTGCGAGGTGTTTAAAAAGACTCTTCCTCATAGTTATTCTGTAATTAAAGCATAAAAAGTTAATGAAAAAAATAATAATAATCAAGTATATGTTATGCCTGTTGGTGTTGAATTTGAGCTTTTTGGTGTATAAACTGCTTTACTGTATCCAAAAATGTGATAAATCTGCATTGACTACCTCAAATTTAGGCTGGATTCTGACTTTTCTCTTTCGACTTGTAAAACATTATTCCATCTAATACATTTTTTTCCCCTATTCTGGGAATATCTCTTCCATAGTGCTTCGTAGATTTTAAAACCCTAAACAAATGAGGCGCAAGAAAGTTTTCCAAACATCACTCACTTGTCCAACAAGTACACAACAGCTTTGTTTCTCAGGATCGCGTTCTCAGGAATATACATCCTTCAGCACACAAAGGTAAAGAAAGAAAGAACAGAAATGTGCACTTTAACACAATTATCTCACGGTAAATGCAGGAATGAAGGAAAAAAAAATAAAAAAAATATCTACACTATATTTTGGTCTGTCTCAGGCTTTAACCAGAAATACCTCATTGTGTCACAAGACGTGCAAAGACACACATTTGTCTCAACATGTAAAGACACACACTCCTGCAGTCACACCTGTTGATGATGCGCGGCAGGTAGAACTGCAGCAAACTCTCTCCCAGTGGCACAAATGGCAGCAGGCCACTGTAATAGAGAAGCAGGAGCACCAGGCCTCGGCTCATGGTGAAGCTGTATGGCATGGAGTCATTCTACGAGCAAGCAGAGACAGTTTTTGTGAATGAGATGCTCAAAAAGAGGAGAAAAAGAAAGCCTGTGGTCCCATCAGATTTCTAAAAGTCATGCAAGGAAATCTCAAATATTCAGATCAAGCAACTGCAGCATCAGAAGGAGGAAATATGTGTTAACATTTCTGAATGAGTAGCATGGTGGTGCATGATACTGTACAGGAAGCTTTGTCTCCCCCAGCTGGTTCACGTACTGTTCTGCGGCATTCCTCCATGACCGAGGATTTCACAGAGGCCCACACGGTGATCTCCTCCCTGTTGTAGCGTTTAACCAGGTCGGATACCTGCAGAGAAACAGCGAGCCGAGCAACAAAACAGAAAAGTGCTGAGGAGCTGATGTGATACGATGGTGAGTGAAGCTAAGTTTGAATGTAAGTACTGCTGGACTTCACAGGGGCATCACAGGAAAAAGCACTTTAACTCTCAAGCAAGGAAATTATTCACAATTTATGCACCTTAATACCAGTTTCAAGGATGTATCATAATTTTTTTTTGCACACAGGGTTTGATAATATCCAGTAATTCTGACTAAAATATGTGAAAATCAGCATTGTTGACTCATATTTTATGGATTTTTGTCTGACAAGAGTTGGGGATTTTTGTTTGCTTCCTGTACCGTTTCTATCAGCTGGTGATTGTTCTCTTTGATCTCGATGCTGACAGGCATCTCAGGGAACTTCCTGAACACGTCCTCCAGCAGAGCGAACCTCCTGTCTGCACCGCTGCTGAACCGGCCTGAAGGGGTGAAAAGCACACACGCATAAACACACACACTGACCTGTTTCCACATTCAAAGGCTTATTGTTAATGATTGAGAATTTAAAAAAATAAAAAAATGAGAGGAAGAACTCGCCTGCATAAAATGTCACCTCCAGTCGCTCCTTATACAAAGGCAAATCCTGGAAGAAGCAAATGAACAGATAAAAAGTTAACTGTGAAAAACAGGACATTAATTTGCATGCATCTTTGAAGAGATAATGATCAAAGCTGGATGCAAACATTTGCTTAAATATAATCCAATGCTTAAGCAAACAGGCAGAAACTAGTTCTGTTTCTTAGGAAAAACTTGATGAATGCAAACAGCCCAACCCCTTTGGAGATCATTGTAAACACTTCTTTTCAGTGCAGAAACTTGGCTGTTAGAAGTCAACTAACTAGTCACAAAAACAACCGCATCTGGACTAAAATAAAGGTCAGGCCAAGGTCAGTATGAGCTGGTAACGAGAACAGAGGAGAAGGAAGAAGACTTTGTTTTTGTGTTTAGTTTTGGGAAATTACAGCTTAAATTTGTCCTGCTGGAGCATTTAGTTCAAATTCTAATTCTTTAAGGCCACACAACAATTCAACCACATTAGAATCACAACCATTATGACAGTTATTCTCATAGTGACACTGATGAGCAAAACACATATAAACTGTGGAAATCATAAATAAAATTCTGAATAATTAAACCTATGATTGAAATACGATATAATCAGCACAAGTGATTTTCTCTTGACTCAGAAAGTTATTTAGCAAACTATACAAATTCAGCTACATAATAAATAGTTCTAGTAGTCGTACAGACAAAGTAATAGAATATTTTAAAGTGAATGTTTGGCTTTTCATGCAGCTGTTGTGCATGTTGCATTTAAAATGGAGGTTTCAATTCTCCCCTGTACTTTCCATGAGTATTCTTTAATATGTAAATACTGTGTGTGTAACTGATCGAGGCCAAGATCATCCTTTCATCTTTGTATTGTGTAACAAAACCTCATCCTCGACCTTCCTCTTTACAACAGTCCTGCAGGATCCTACCTTCAGATTGAGTGAGGAGATGGTGACATCCTGGCCGGTCTGCCTTCGCAAGTTCTCGTCATGCGACACGACAACATGTCCGTCGTTCGTCAGGTGACAGTCCAGCTCCAGCATCTGGGTTCCCTGCTCCACCGCACTGAAGGCAGAGGTGGAGATAGAAAAGATGTAAGGAAAGAGAAAGCATGCTTTTGTTTTTTGTTGTTTTTTTTTTTTAACCTGTAAAGTGAGAGAGCTTGTGAAAAGATTTATGAAATGGCTGTACGATTGCCTGTTCTTTCTTGAAGCATGATTAAGTGATTGAAGGCTGCTCTGATAATTAACAGAATGGACATTTTTTATCCTGAGTCATGCAATGAGATGCTGAACATTCAAACAAAGTAGGTCCTTAAACTAACCTTTCTATGATCATAGTTAGGCTCAATATCCACCTGATCATTAAGTGAGGATAAATTTATTGAAAACTGAACACTCTCTGAAAACTCTACAAACTCCTTACCTATAATATTAAAAAATAAATGAAAACAATGAGAACAGAGCACAAAAAACAGGCAGGTAAAGATAAAATCACATCACATGAGTCTGCCTCTCTTTGAGTAAGATATTCCACCACTTGGTGTAATAACTGATAAAATTTTGTTTTGTATTTTCATTCTGGTGCTGTTTTGTGCAGCCAGAAAGCCGTAGAGGATCTCGGCAGCAGGGTACCGGTGATGTGGGCTGGTCCTAAGCCAGCGAGAGCTTTGTATGCACTTTAAAATCAATTCTATACGAGACAGCAAGCCATTGCAGCGTTGCCAAGACTGGAGGGATCCTTGTTCTTTGTTATTGTCTGCCATCCAGCAGTCTGGTCCACTTATGATGAAAGTATGAATCAGTTTTTCTGCATCGAAATTAAATGAACGGCGCCTTATTCGCTCTGTGTGTATACGACATAAAACTTAAGTCAGACTCTAAAATAACATCTGGATTTGTTGCTACTAGTTTGACTCACAAGGTCTGATTATCAAGTGTTTTGCACTCTTTTGGGGTTTTGAGATATTTATTAGAATTTATGTCCTATATTAATTTAGTTTGGGAAAGCTATTCTCTGATCATTTATCTATGTGCTTAAAATTGACGTGTTTGCTCTAAAAAAAAAAAAAAGAAAAAAGAAAAATCAGTTTTCTTGTGATAGCTGAATGCAATCTTCTTCCACAGCTGTTCTGAGAGCATCTTTAGTTTGGTACTCACTTTGTGAACGCCTCCATGGTGCTTTCTATTCGCTCTCCGCATCCTGAAAAACAAACACAGGAGTCAGCGTTGATAAAGCTGCAGGACAAATCTGCACCAGATAGCACAGGTTCAGAACATACACACTTGGCTTTGTTTCAACAGATTTCAGTCAAATCTAACCACTGTTTGGGGCAGAGTTGGATAACAGCTGCAGAAAACATTTCTATTATTTCACATTTTATTATTTAAAATATCCCCAAATACAGATATTTGAGTAGCCAGAATAAGATGCCAAGCCACTGGAATGGTCTCATTCTTCATTGCAAATTGATGGTTGTATTGTTTTCAACATGGACCCTGTGGTAGTTTCTTTCTTTTTCATTAATTATTTGCTGCAAGCTAAAAAAAAAAAAAAAAAACAACAAAACTGTTAGTAAATAGTTCAATTTTTACCCTAATCTCCGTATCAATTAGGGGTGGGCGGTACTGCAAAATTTGGTATCGATCCGATACCAAGTAAATACAGGGCCAGTAGAATAGAATAGAATAGAATAGAACTTTATTGATCCCTTTGGTAGAAACCTCAGGGAAATTGCTGCACCAGCAACAACAACACAACATTAGTAACAACAACAACAACAACAACAACAACAACAACAACAACAACAACAACAACAATAATAATAATAATTCTCTCCGGGTTCTCTGGCTTCCTCCCACACAGTCCAAAAACATGTTGAGGTTAATTGGTGATTCTAAATTGTCCGTAGGTGTGACTGTGAG